>NC_047064.1:15541983-15803646 GCF_902459465.1 Asterias rubens | reverse complement strand
ATGTTATGATCAACAGTGTCAAAAGCAGCACTCAGGTCTAGCAGGACTAGTGCTGTAAGGTTACCATTGTCCATAGAAGAGAGAATATCGTTGCTCACACGGACTAGTGCAGCCTCGGTCCCATGGAAAGGCTTGTATGCTGACTGGAACACGTCGGACAGGTTGAAAGTATGAATGTGATCAGAAATACGTGATGACACTACTCGTTCGATGACTTTTCCAAGATATTTTAAGTTTTCAACCGGTCTGTAGTTTTTAAATATCTCCTTGTCCAGGTTTGGTTTCTTGATGAGCGGCCTGATGTAGGAAACTTTGAGGCTATCAGGGAAACAACCGGAACTGAGAGATTCGTTTACAAGCTTAGTGATGTAGGGTACAAATATATCAATGTTTTGCTTTATCATGGATGTTGATACTGGATCCAGCTCACAGGATTTTGAAGGAGATTTCATAATAACCCTTTGAATCTCAGCAACAGTGGCAGGCTCAAACACAGATAGTCTACACTCTGGTTGAAGATGTGGCAATGTCTGCGGCACGTTGTAAGGGACTGATGAAAATGATGAGCGGATGTCTGAAATCTTGGTGACAAAGAATTTCTGGAACTCGTTTGCTAAGTCCTGGTTATTGTAGGTGGATGGAAGGACAGGGGTTTTGGGTTTGAGCAACAACTTACCAATCATCTTGAAGAGCTTCTTTTGATCTCCTGAGGATTCTTGTACTTGAGATGAATAATGGATGATCTTTGCCTGGTTGATCAAATTCCTAACTACTTTACATTGGTTGCGATATTCTTGTCGTTGTGTTGCCAATTTGCCATTTTTCCGCCACTTCTCGCTGTACGAATATCATCATTGAACCAGGAGACTTCAGTTCGGACCTTGACTGATCTCGTTTTCCAAGGTGCGTATTTATCCAAGATGTCACTGACTGTACTCTCATATTGGCTGACATAGGAATCCAAGCAGTCATGATCAACTTCTAGATTTGCTAAATGAGTGCCTATGTCGTGGAACACTTCGGGAGAATTCACATGTTTCCATTGTCGGCTCTTTATAGTGACGGTTGGGACTTTGGGCTTGCACAGACTCAAGTTACACATGACTGCATAATGGTCAGATAATCCAGGTAGAATAATAAAGTTTGAGGCAATTGGTGGGGAGATTTCACGAGTTATGACAAGATCCAAGCAATGACCGAGACGATGAGTTGGCTCATTGATATGCTGGGTAAGACCAAAAGCTTGAAGTAGATGCTTAAACTGGTTTGCATTGGTGTTGTGGACGTCATCAACATGAATGTTAAAGTCGCCGGTGATAATGATTTCCGATGGATGAAGCAGATATTCCAAAATCAAATTCTCAAACTCCCTTAGAAAACTTGAGAAAGTCACATGTTGGCCGTTTGAATCCCTTTCAGGTCTGTATACAATGACAAGTCGAACAGATTTAGAGTTTCCGGAAACTTCAGCATGAAGAGATTCAAAAGTTGTGTACTGGACGTCATTACTTTTCACAGAGACAGATAAAGTAGATCTGTACAGTATTGCAACTCCTCCACCAGTCTTGTGAGGTCTTGGGATGTGATGAAAGTAGTAGCCAGCAGGCGTACATTGACGACATGTTAAGTTGTCGTCTGGTCTCAGCCATGTTTCTGAAACGGCAACAAGGTCCAGATCTTTTTGCAGAACAAAATCAGCAAAATCGTCATACTTGTTACAGATGGACTGTGTGTTCAGAACACAAAGGCTGAGTTGAGATTTGGCTGTAGTCACTGGTACTGGAACAGAAGGGAGTGTAACTTCGGGTACAGGGGGTTTATGAACAGTTCTACGGCGACCAGCTTTTTTACCAGGGTCGTTGCCGTGCCTTTATCACACGGCAACGACCCTGCCGGTTTTAAACGGCCGTGTAATAACTGGTCGCTACACTTTTATTCCCTTATTTAAACACCCCGCACTTGACGCGCTCTCCACCAATAGGAGTAGAGAAACTGTCTGGAGTATTTATGAATCTACATTTAAAGTCTGTACTTTCCTTGTTTTTCTCTTCTTCTCAGAATGGATTTTGTGGACACCTTAGAACGATCCAGACGCTGTATGAAGAAAGATCTTCCTGAGCTCATCAACATTGATAAACGTCTTAATCCTCAGGCATTTAGGTAAGTCCAGATTATCACCAGATATAAATGATTGGTCTCCGCGCTCGCTATTTGATTCATAGTTTGTAAAAGCACACAATTTGTGCAACATTTTGGTTTAGGAGGCTGAAACTCCAAAGAAGTCACTCATACAGAGTGAACTTGGTAAACTATTCTACATTCTGGTAATGAAATAAGTAGTAATAGTAATAATGAAAACTTATAAAGCGCACAAATCCATCCTCATGGCGCTAAAAAGTTACCCTTAAAAAGTGACTAGCACTATGACCCTGAAGGTAGCTGTGTAGAGAAGATGATGAAGAAATTTCAGTTTTAGATGTTGGAGGAAAACCCAAACAGTTTATGTGTAGGCCTACAGTTCAGATTTATCCAAGTTCATGGTCTGGGTCTTGGTGTCAGACATTGGGGTCATGGTCTTGGTTCTGGAGGGACATTCTTCGTCTTGGCCTCACAGAGGAGGTCTTGGTCTTGGTCTCCCCCTAGGAGGTTAGGTCTTTGTCTTGTCTCAGTCTTGGAGGGAAGGTCTCGGTTTTAAAGAGATGGCCTTGGTTAAATGTTAGGAGGGAGGTCTCTTGGTCTCGAACTTGAACGTGAGTTCTTGGACTTGGTCTCAATTTCTTGGTCTTGGTCACGATCTCAGTGCGGAGGTCTTGGTCTTGATTTTAAGCTACAAGGGAAGGTCTTGTTTTTTGTCTCGATCTTGGAGGGGAAGTCTTTGACTTGGTCTTGAGGTCTTGGTCTTGATCTCAGACGGAAGATCTTGGCCTTGGTTTCGAATTTGGAGGTTAGGTTTTGGTCTTGGTCTCACAGAGAAGGTATCTGTCTTTGTATCAATCTTCTTGTGGGATGAGTATTGCTAGTCTCAACATTTCATCTAGCCTGCTCTAGTCATCATCAGCACTCACACCACCCTTTAAAGGAACACGTTGCCTTGGATCGGTCGAGTTGGTCTTTGAAAAGCGTTTATAACCGTTTGTTATAAAATGCGTATGGTTAGAAAGATGTTTTAAAAGTAGAATATAATGATCCACACAAGTATCACTCGAAAGTGCGTGGTTTTCCTTTACCTCGCCGTCAAACACGGTCGGTCATTTATGGGAGTCAAATTTTTGACTCCCATAAATGGCCCGCAAAGTAAAAGGAAAACCACGCAATTTCTAGGCAAATTTGTGTGGATCATTGTATTCTACTTTTAAAACATCTTTCTAACCATACGCATTTTATAACAAACGGTTATAAACGCTTTTCAAAGACCAACTCGACCGATCCAAGTAACGTGTTCCTTTAACCATGTTAACTTGACCTGTCTTTGTTTGCATAACTTAGGGAGAAGGAAGACAAAGAGAAATCTATGAAGCAAGAATCACTTCCAGATTTTCGCTCTTGTGATAATAATATCTGTTGGCATGTGGCCTTAAAGGATTTGGGTACTTTTTGTATCAAACACAAAACACAATGTTCACAGATTTACATCAAACTGACCCTGTTTGAAGCTAATGACAGTAGCAAGCTTCCCTTAAAATATTAATTACTGAGATGCTATAGTTTTTGAGAAATTAGTAAAACAATGTCATGAAAAAACGTTTTTACATTCTAAAATAATTTTCGTCTCATGATCACTGAGACAAAAATTATTTTCATGACATTGTGTTACTCATTTCTCAAAAACTGCAGCACCTCAGCAAGTAATATTTTCAGGGTAGCTTTCTACTATCATTATCTTCAAACTGTAAATTTGGTGTAAATCTGTAGACATTGTGTTTTTATCCTACAAAAAGTACATAGACCCTTTAAAGGATTGGGAAAGAGGAGACTGTTAAATCAGCCATGATGGGAAGAATACTGCCCTCTGGTGGCGGATGGGGATGAGATAATAAGCTTCACTTTAATACCTGTTTTTGTTTTGCATATCTTAGGGGGAAGGACGACAAAGAGAAAGCTATGAAGCAAGAAACACTGCCAGATCTTCTCTCTAGTGACATGCATCGGAAGATGATGAGGAAGAAATGGGAGGCTGAGGAGGAAGAAATGAGGAGCCGAGGTCCTGGGCCTCTTCACTACCAGAACCTCAAGTTTGATGGTAAGGTGTAAGATAGGGTTCTTAAAGGCACTGGACACCTTTGGTAATTGTTAAAGACCAGTCTTCTCACTTGTTGTATCTCAACATATGCATAAAATAACAAACCTGTGAAAATTTGAGCTCAATAGGTCGTCGAAGTTGCCAGATAAGAATGAAAGAAAAAACGCCTTTGTCGCATAAGTTGTGTGCTTTCAGATGCTTGATTTCGAGACCTCAAATTCTAAATCTTAGGTCTCGAAATGAAATTTCTTGAAAACTACTCAACTTCAGAGGGAGCCGTTTCTCACAAAGTTGTATACTATCAACCTTTACCCATTTCTCTTTACCAAGTTAGGTTTTATGCTAATAATTATTTTGAGTAATTATTAATAGTGTTTTAAACACCCTTTAAATGCCCCAGGCAGCCCTCATGCCTTCCTTTTGTTACGCAACACCAGGCGGTTTCTCTGACTCCACTCACACCTGTGTACTCACTGCATGCACTCCCTCTCTCATTTATATTTTTAGGACTCACTCCTGGATGAGGCAGTAGGTTAAAGCCATTGGACCCTTTCGGTACAGATACAAAAATTAAAGTTCACAGATTTTCAAATAACTGACAGGGTTTACAGAAGGTAGTGGTGAAAGACTTTGGACACTATTCGCAATTGTCAAAGACCAGTCTTCTCACTTGGTGTATCTCAACATATGCATAAAATAACAAACCTGTGTAAATTTTAGCTCAATAGGTCGTCGAAGTTGCCAGATAATAATGACAGAAAAAATGCTTTTGTCGCGTGCTTTCAGATGCTTGATTTCGAGACCTCAAATTCTAAATCTGAGGTCTCGATATCAAATTCGTGGAAAGTTACTTCTTTCTCGAAAACTACTTTACTTCAGAGGGAGCTGTTTCTCGCAGTGTTTTATACTGTCAACCTCTACCCATTACTCTTTACCAAGTAAGGATTTATGCTAATAATTATTTTGAGTAGGTCTCAAGGGTTGGGAACGGTAGGAATATTTCAATTTGACAAAGACCACTCTATTGGGCGCCTGCCCGTATTCACTCATGTATGATTCCTTTTTTACTTGAGCATAATGATTCAGTCTAGTCAGTAGATCGTTCTTGTGGTTTAAAGGGTCTATGTAACTTTTGTAGGACAAAAAACACAATGTCCACAGATTTACACTAAACTTACACAGTTTGAAGATAATGATAGTAGAAAGCTTCCATGAAAATATTATGTGCTGAGGTGCTGTAGTGTTTGGGAAATGAGTAAAACAATGTCACAAAAATTATTTGAATTATTTACAAACGTATTTTCATGACATTGTTTTACTCATTTCTCAAAAACTACAGCACCTCAGTAAGTAATATTTGAAGGGGTAAGGTTTCCACTATTATTATCTTCAAAATCTTCAATACCCAAATCTTTTAATGGGTTGCCATCATGTGCCCACGGGAATGCTATTTCGGAACACGCAAGATTTGTTGTGGTTTTTTTGTATTGCCCGGGTTTCCCAAGATAATTTTAAACAAAATGTTTCAGCATATTTTAAAAAATATTACCATAGGTTAGCTCAATAAATTTTTTAGACGGTGAACAAAAGCCACATTTTCTCAATAGATAAAAATAAGTCTTGAGGTACATTTCTTGAGAACAGTCAATTTCTCTACTGGGTTAGAAATCTTCGTTTCATTATGACAAAACAAATTAAAAAATACAAACTTGTTCTGGAAAGTGATCACTGAAAGGTGGTTAAAGGGAAGGTACACGTTTGGTAATTACTCAAAACAAATATTAACTTAAAAACTGACTTGGTGATGAGCATTGGAGAGCTGTTGATGGTATAAAACATTGTGGGAAACGACTCCCTCTGAAGTAGCGTAGTTTTTTGAGAAAGAGGTATTTTCTCACTAAAATATTAAAAGACTTCTAGCTAGAAGTCTTTTATTCCAATCTGAAAGCACACAAATTCGTCCAACAAGGGTGTTGTTTCTTTCATCATTTTCTCGCAACTTCGTTGATCGATTGAGCCCAAACATTCACAGACTTGTTATTTTATACATATGTTGGGATACACCAAGTGAGAAGACTGGTCTTTGACAATTACCAATAGTGTCCAGTACCATGGTTAGTTTTGCGATAGCACCATGTATAAATAAGGGAATCAATGTGTGGTGAAGAGGTTTCCAACTAGTGGTTTAATCCCAACAAGGCTTGGTTCTTGATAATTTTACCGAGACGAAGTCGAGGTAAATTATAGAGAACCAGGCCTCGGCGGGTTTAAACCACTAGTTGAAAACCTATTCAACACACTTTGATTCCCATTCATAAATACCTTTTCGGTCAAAAACATCATCACTTTTTAGTCAAAAAGTCAAATAAATGCAAAAATTTTAATTTTTCAAGATTTCTTTCAACACAACACCCCTCTAGCTATGAAATGGTAAAGCCCTCCGCCCCCCTCGGGTAAACAACTCTTTATAAGGGAATGTTGTGCGCGTAGCGCGTATCGCGTGATGTAGCACATCTGTTTCAGCCATTGTTCTCTACCAATAGGAGTGAAGAAACTGCCTTATAAGAACAGGTGCAAGGTCGCGTGTCACGCCCATGAATTAACACTTTTTACCGGTCATAAACAAAGGTTTATACACACCCACGTGACGTGCTCTCCACCAATAGGAATAGCAAAACTGAGGTATTTATGAATCTCTTTTTGAGTAGAGTTGGTTCTGAGAAGAACCGTTGGTTGACAACTCAACGATTGTCAACCACCAGTTCTTTTCAAAACTACTACTCTCAGTGAGATTTACACAAGCCTCCTCTCATGGAATAAAAATTGTGATGCGATCTAAACCCATCACAAGGTGATGAAAGTATTCATTTCTGAGTTAATTTATATACATGAAATTTAAGGGGACACTCCACTCTTTTCGTATCTACCTCTACCTCCATGGTAGGACCAAGGGTGGATTTCACAAAGAGTTAAGACTTGTCTTATCTTGAGTTAGGACGAGTTACTCGTCAGTTTTTATATCTTCTAGGACTATAGTCCTAAGTTAGGAATAGTCCTAACCCTTTGTGAAATTGACCCAGTTGGCCTTGGTTTGAGAAATCAAGCTTTAAAGTTCCAAATGCACATTCATACAGATGTTTTTCAAGAATACAGTTGGAATATCGTTTTGTGCGATCGTTTCTTTTTTCAGACGCTTGGTCAGAGAACCAAGAGTGACCAGCTTAAAGCGAAACGCAAAGCGGCCCTCAAGGCCCGACTAGATAAAGTGAAGCAGCGTAAGAGAGCCAAGGGGGAGATAGTTGAGGAAGAGGGCGATAAGGACCATCAGGAGGAGGAGGAAGATGCGAGGATAAAGGAGGAGGCGGAGTCAGCGAGACGGAGACAGAAGGAGGAGGATGAGAAGAGATTAGCAGAGAGGCTGAGCAAGATGGCGCCGGGATATTGGAAAAGGTAGGGTACCCTTCTTCATCTTCTTGTTCTTTTTTAGGGCGTTTGTGTCGTTTTCTTGATGCGGAAGGCTCTAGCAAAGTATTAGACTCGAAGTACATTAAAGCCATGTTCCCATTGGACTTTTCCTTCAGCTGTCACGTGGAAATGTACCGTGACTGGCTTTTGCGTAATTCTACAGTGCGTTCCCACCTAGACTTATATTCCGCAGCGTTTGCAAAGTTTTTTTACAGCATGGTCGCGGTAGGTTTACAGCAAGGAGCTGTTCCCGTTGCACTTTCTAGATAAGTTACAGTGGCTGTGCGGAAGTCTTCTGCACCCTCTTTCCGCTTGTTAGTTTTACATCACAGTTGCGGTAAATTGACAGCAGAGTGTGGGTTCGAATCCCCAGCCGTGACACTTGTGTCCTTAAGCAAGACACTTAACCATTGCTTCGTCCTTCGGATGGGAGGTAAAGCCGTTGGTCCCATGTGTTGTGTAACGCATGTAAAAGAACCTAGTGCACTTATCGCAAAGAGAAGGGGTTCGCCCCAATGTTCCTGGCTGTGGTTGCTTAATGCGCCGTAGCACCTTGTAAACCTTTATAAGGTGCTAACTAATTGGGTCTCAACATTCATCACTGCAATAGCCTATCTTTCTGAAAGTTTGTATATACTCAGCGCCTTGAGTACCTCGTTAGGTAGATACGTGCGCTATATAAGACTTCGATATTATTATTATTATTATTATGTATTGTATGTTGATAAACCTTGTAAACATGGTAAAAGAAGAACATGCACTAAACCTTGTGGAGAGTTAGGATTTCAGAGTCTTGTTGTGATTAAAGGGGCTGTTTCATGATCAAAGCAGATCTGTGGCTGTACATAGTATCATGAACTCTCACCTGCATGTTTGCGTGTACTCGCCTTAGATATGATACCGAGGGAGGGCACATGTGTGACCTGTCACAACAAAATAAGCTATTCACATTTCTGAATTCTGCAGATTAATAGCTTTCCAATGGTATACAACACTTGGGGTAACAATAATCCTCCAAGTCGACAGAGCTTGTGGAAACAAGAGAGTTCTCACTTATCTAATGAGAAAGATTTGACTTTGACCGTCTGTAATGGGAAATGGCACAATGCGACTTATAGCTCATTTCGTTGTGACAGGTCACATATATGTACAGTAATTCATGAATCCGTTTAAAGCTACAGGCCTGTTGAGTATAACACAGCCCCTTGGAACCTAACCTTCCTAAAACCTTCTACATCCTCTTTGCTGAAATAAACGATTCAGAAGGACTTTACACCGCAATAACAATATTGTACCAGGGCTGTGTTTTGAGAACGTTGCATGGAGGGACGTCTCGTCTTCTTGGTCACGTTGCATGCTGAACCAAATTGTTAGTCCAAATGTAGCACATATCAATGCACAGTTCAATCTGGCACCGCGTGTGCGCACATGTTTTTGTTTTTAAAGGCAGTGGACACTATTGGCAATTACTCAAAATAATTACTATCATAAAACCTTACTTGATTACGAGTAATGGGGAGAGGTTGATAGTATAAAACATTGTGAGAAACAGCTCCCTCTGAAGTGAGATAGTTTTTGAGAAAGAAGTAATTTTCCGCGAGTTTGATTTCGTGACCTCAGATTTAGAATTTGCGGTCTTGAAATCAAGCATCTGAAAGCACACAACTTCTGTGACCATGGTGCGACAAGGGTGTGTTTTTCTCTCATTAATATCTCGCAACTTTGACGATAGATTGAGCTGAAATTTTCACAGGTTTGTTATTTTATGCATTATAATGTTGAGATACACCAACTGTGAAGACTAGTCTTTGACAGTTTTCAATAGTGTCCAGTGTCTTTAAAATGGCTGCAAATTACTAGTATATATAGGTTTGCGGTAACACCATGTGTGTATCTGCTTGCCAGTTAGAGTTTGTTCTTAGAGAACTGTCTTGCTTAGTTCTACTTCCGTGGAGTAGATTGATCGGGAGACTTCTCAGTTCAATGCGGCACCATGTGTGTGCACATGTTTTTGTTTTTAGCAAAATGGCTTCATAAGTACGCGCAACACAAATCAGGTATCAGTTGCAATCGCCAAAACGCACCCCTGATGTCAACTGAAGATATTGAAGACTTTGTTAAACTTTTATAATTAGGTAGCTGTCATTTAAAACTAACAATTTGTTTACAATTCTTATTTATAAACAGAAGAGTCGCAATGGGACAGGGTGAAGAAGCAAGTACATGAAGAGCGCCCTCAAGAGTTTGCTCCTCCACAGCAGTACAACTGGATGATGCCATCGATGAGACAAACTCCAAAGAAGAAGAGCAAGTTTGCGTCCACAGAAAGTTGCGACGGTTCGCTCCTCCTAGTAATTCTGCAAAGTGGAACATGAGACAGGGTTTGTCTGCAAGTACTTCGTTAGAGGCCAAGAAATCTAAGGATCAAGGCAGCAGGCTGGGGAATCGAACCAAGAACCGCAAAGAACTGGTGAAAATTTTTGCCGTGGAGGAAGCCTGATCGTCTGACGTCATTCTTCAAGGCTCGTGAATAACACCAGAGAGCGGCCAAAAACCGGCGTGTAGTTGACCTCTGACCTCTGTCGTTTCACATATAGATACGCAGTCAAATTACATTGCGGACTTGAGAGCAGTGACTATTTGGACATTATGTCACTGCATGTGCATTGTATCCAATGGGAATCACTGGATCTAGCGGCAGCGACCTGTCTTTATCCTTGCGGATAAAGACAGGGGCCCAGTCTACCGTGGAGGGATCGCAGCTGAGGTAGTTAGTGCGGACTCTATAGCACAAGCTTTGTTTTTCTTCCGTAGTAAGGCAAAGAAGTAGGACTCAATAGAGGCCACAATTTGACAATATTTGATTAAAGGAAAACACTTGACGAAAAGTAACACTGAATTTTCAGGTTGTATTATTAAAACCTCAGAAATTTACAAAGGGTTCCCCCATGGCAGATTCTTTTCCTAAGTGTAAGTCTATGTTTATTGAGGGCAAAAATTGACAAAATCTCAAACATATTTATCAATTTTGGGCAAAAAATTGAAGGAAAACAAATCACAAGGGGTCATAAGTCCAGTTGTTTTATCAAATTTTAGCCCAACATTAAAAAAAACGACAAGGGGTAAAGTCCTTGTGTTTTATCTTGATAACTTAGCCTTGTAAACTTTTCGCTCGAACAAAAACATAAGACAATAGCCTTGTGAACTTTTCGCACGAAAAAAACGCACGAGGCTATAGCCTTGTGAACTTTGCGCTCGAAATAAAATCACAAGACTATAGCCTTGTAAAATTTTCGCTCTAAAAAAATCATAAGGCCTTGTAATCTTTTCGCTCAAAAATAAAATAAGGCTATTTATATATAGCCTTGCAAATAAAAGCAGAGTCTTTCTCGAAGGCTAAATTACTATAATTCGGCCAACTAAAAAAAATAAGTAAAAAAACATAACGTGGAAGCATGTTGTGATTGTTGTTATTTGTATATTATTGTTACGCAATAAACCAGTCGGGCGTGACCGGTGGCTGGGCAGCATCCTGCGGCCTGGCCATGCGGCAGTCTGTTGCCCACCAGTCTTCGTCGTTGTGGTATAATTCTTAGCTCTCGTGTCAACCAGTCCAACGGGACTCTAAAAAAATCATAAGGCTGTAGCTTTGTTAACTTTTCGCTCGAAAAAAATCATAAGGCCTTGTGAATTTTTGGCTCGAAAAATATCATAAGGCTATATATAGCCTTGTGAACTTTTCGCTCAAAAAAAATCATAAGGCTATATATAGCCTTGTGAACCTTTTTGCTTGAAAAAAATCCTCAAGGATTGTGAACGATTGTAGCCTTGTTAACTTTTTGCTCGAAAAAAATCTTAAGGCCTTGTGAATTTTTTGCTCGAAAAATATCATAAGGCTATATATAGCCTTTAAACTTTATGCCAAAAAAAAAATCATAAGGCCTTGTGAACTTTTCGCTCTTTAAAAATCACAAGGTCAAAGCCTTGTAACCTTACCCTTGTGAACTTTTTGCTCCCAAAAATCCATAACTTTTCGCTTGTGAACCTTTCGCTCCAAACGAAATCACCGGGCTATTATTAACCTTGTTAACTTTAACCTTGTTAAATCATAAGGCCTTGTGAACTTTTCGCTTGAAAAAAATCATAAGGCTATATATAGCCTTGTGAACTTTTCGCTCGAAAAAAAATTATAAGGCTATATATATATAGCCTTGTGAACCTTTTTGCTTGAAAAAATCCTCAAGGATTGTGAACGATTGTAGCCTTGTGAACTTTTCGCTTGAAAAAAATCATAAGGCTATATATAGCCTTGTGAACTTTTCACTTGTGAACTTTTCGCTCTAAAAAAAATCACCAGGCCTTGTAAACTTTTTGCTCTAAAAAAATCATAAGCTATAGCCTTGTGAACCTTTCGCTTTAAACAAATCATAAGGCCTTGTGAACTTTTTGCTCGAAAAACATCATAAGGCCTTGTGAACTTTTCGCTCTAAAAAAATCATAAGGCCTTGTGAACTCTTCGCTTGAAAAAAAAATCACCAGGCCTTGTGAGTTTTTCGCTCGAAAAAAATCTTAAGGCCTTGTGAACTTTTTGCTCGAAAAAAACCCATGCGGCTATATATATAGCCTTTAAACTTTTTTCTCTAAAAAAAATCATAATGCCTTGTGAACTTTTCGCTCTAAAAAAAGTCACAAACTTACCCTTGTGAACTTTTTGCTCCAAAAATCACCAGGCTATTATTAACATTGTGAACTTTTCGCTCAAAAAAAAAATCATAAGGTTATATATAGCCTTGTAAACTTTTCGCCCGAAAAAAATCATAAGGCCTTGTGAACTTTTCGCCCGAAAAAAACTTTTCGCTCGACAAAAATCATAAATCTATAGCCTTGTGAACTTTTCGCTTGTGAACTTTTCGCTCTAAATAAAATCACCAGGCCTTGTGAGCTTTTCGCTCACAATAAATCTTAAGGCCTTGTGAACTTTTCGCTCTTAAAAATCACAAGGTCAAAGCCTTGTAACCTTACCCTTGTGAACTTTTTGCTCCCAAAAATCCATAACTTTTCGCTTGTGAACCTTTCGCTCCAAACGAAATCACTGGGCTATTATTAACCTTGTTAACTTTAACCTTGTTAAATCATAAGGCCTTGTGAACTTTTCGCTAGAAACAAATCATAAGGCTATATATAGCCTTGTGAACTTTTCGCTCGAAAAAAAATTATAAGGCTATATATATATAGCCTTGTGAACCTTTTTGCTTGAAAAAATCCTCAAGGATTTGAACGATTGTAGCCTTGTGAACTTTTCGCTTGAAAAAAATCATAAGGCTATATATAGCCTTGTGAACTTTTCACTTGTGAACTTTTCGCTCTAAAAAAAATCACCAGGCCTCGTAAACTTTTTGCTCTAAAAAAATCATAAGCTATAGCCTTGTGAACCTTTCGCTTTAAACAAATCATAAGGCCTTGTGAACTTTTTGCTCGAAAAACATCATAAGGCCTTGTGAACTTTTCGCTCTAAAAAAATCATAAGGCCTTGTGAAATCTTCGCTTGAAAAAAAAATCACCAGGCCTTGTGAGCTTTTCGCTCGAAAAAAATCTTAAGGCCTTGTGAACTTTTTGCTCGAAAAAAACCCATACGGCTATATATATAGCCTTTAAACTTTTTTTTCTAAAAAAAATCATAATGCCTTGTGAACTTTTCGCTCTAAAAAAAGTCACAAACTTACCCTTGTGAACTTTTTGCTCCAAAAATCACCAGGCTATTATTAACATTGTGAACTTTTCGCTCAAAAGAAATATCATAAGGTTATATATAGCCTTGTAAACTTTTCGCCCGAAAAAAATCATAAGGCCTTGTGAACTTTTCGCCCGAAAAAAACTTTTCGCTCGACAAAAATCATAAATCTATAGCCTTGTGAACTTTTCGCTTGTGAACTTTTCGCTCTAAAAAAATCACCAGGCCTTGTGAGCTTTTCGCTCACAATAAATCTTAAGGCCTTGTGAACTTTTTGCTCGAAAAAAAAAATCATAAGGCCTTGTGAACTTTTCGCTCAAAAAAATCCATAACTTTTCGCTTGTGAACTTTTTGCTCGAAAAAAATCATAAGAATTGTGAGCGATTGTAGCCTTGTGAAATTTTCGCTCTAAAAAAATCATAAGGCGTTGTGAACTTTTCGCTTGAAAAAAAATCACAAGGCTTTGTGAAATTTTCGCTCTAAAAATTCATAAGGCCTTGTGAACTTTTCGCTCTAAAAAATTCATAAGGCCTTGTGAACTTTTTGCGCGAAAAAAATCATAAGGCCTAGTGAACTTTTTGCTCGAAAAAATCATGAGTCTTTAAACTTTTTGCTTTAAAGGCAGTGGACACTATTGGTAATCACTCAAAATAATTATTAGCATAAAACCTTTCTTGGTGACAAGTAATGGAGAGAGGTTGATGGTAAAAAACATTGTGAGAAACGGCTCCCTATGAAGTGCCATAGTTTTCGAGAAAGAAGTTATTTTCCACGAATTTGATTTTGAGACCTCAAGTTTAGAACTGGAGGTCTCGAAATCAACCATCTAAATGCACACAGGACTTCGTGACAAGGGTTTTTTTTCTTTTTTATTCATTATTATCTCGCGACTTCGACGACCGATTGAGCTCAAATTTTCACAGGTTTGTTATTTTATGCATACGTTGAGACACACCAACTGTGAAGGCTAGTTTTTGACAATTACCAATAGTGTCCAGTCATAAGGCCTTTTCGCTCCAATGTGTACTTTTCGCTCGAAAAAAAATCATTGTGAACTTTTCGCTCGAAACAAAATCATAAGGCCTTGTGAACTTTTCGCTCGAAAAAAATCACAAGGTCTTGTGAACTTTTTGCTCGAAAAAAATCGTAAGGCTATATATAGCCTTTTAACTTTTTGCTCAACAAATATCATTAGGCCTTTTCGCTCTAAAAAAATCACAGGCATATAATAGCCTTGTGAATTTTTCGCTTGAAAAAATCGCAAGGCAAACTTTTTGTGAACTTTTCACTCGAAAAAAACATCATAGCCTTGTGACTTTTTCGCTCAAAAAAATCACAAGGGGGTGTTTGAACGGATGATACAACATTGGAGCGAAAAGGCCTTGTGATTTTTTAGAGCCAAAAATTTACAAGGCTCGAAAAAAGCCTTATGATTTTTTAAGTCTTGTGAACTGTTTGCTCGAAAAACTTGTGAGCTTTTCGCTGTAAAAAAAAAATCATTAACTTTTCGCTCGAAAAAAAATCAAAATCCTTGTGAAATTTTTGCTCTAAAAAAAATCACAAGGCTATAATAGCTTTATGAACTTTTCGCTTCTGAAAAAAAAAATCATAAGGCTATATTTGATAAAAATGCTGGACCTTACCCTTTATAGTTTTATTAAGTTTCGCCCAACTTTTAAGTAAAAATAAAAAAAAACACAACTTCCTAATTATTGCTTCAAATATTATTATTCTTGGCCTCTGTTCAATAAAAAAGGCTTCAAAAAAGCCTACCGCATCATGAAGAGCACAACATCAGACCTTAAAAACAAAATAGGCAAAAGTTGAGAAAAGTGCTGGCCTCACCGCCTATGATTCTTTCAAATTTCGGCCAATAAAAGGATGCACATCGAGCAAGGCATGCTGGGGAAAAAATGGTGCATCGAGATCGATCGCCCCTGGGAACGAAGTTGGTGCACCCCTTTACTTAGTCTGGTTCCCAGACCCAAAAATCTCCGACTAGGCTCTGTCGACAAGAGACGTCAAGGAATCTTTGGTCAGAGGACCAGACTACCCTTACTCCCCCGCGGCCATTTTCTTTTCTGAGCGCGGGCATGGTGGGTTCAGCTCCACGTGTGTGGTAAAAAAGCAGATTTTCTGCAACATTTTACATCGCAAACCGACATCAAAATTCAACAACTTCCACAATGATAACTGCACGGATGTTCATAGAATCTTCTAAATCAGGTAAGTGATTCATGTGTTGATGCAAAAGAGGAAATTTGAGGGGGGTTCTAAGACAAGATTGTCTTGGCAATACAAACAGTCAAATTCCGTTAATATGTTCATAGTGTCCCTCACTATATTTTGAACGAGTTTACAGCTACAAATATATCCATGAAATAATTTCTGAAAATATGTCGGAGTCCTGCACTGGCGATGCGATCGTCATGTACCAAATTGATAGTGTGAGCCCAAAATATTAACATTAAATGAGAAAATTCAACAATTTTAAATAATGCTGTCTTGGAGTTCCGACTACAAGGAACATAACTAGTAAAAGTTCAGCTTCCTGAGTTAGGTGTATTTTTTCTCGCAATGGTACGGGACCTTTATACCCTGGAGACAATTTAAAGGCCTCTGAACAATTTAAAGGCCCCTGAAGTAATTTTCCCAATGCCTTATACTTCCTATATCCCCTCATTTGTATGAACACTAATTTACATCTATACTCAAAATATAATTTTGTTCTTTTTCAGAGTTCGTGGAATCTGATGTTTCCCTTTCATCAAGTGTATGCTGCCTCTCCCTGCATCTTAGCAGTCTTTCCAGCCACAACAGCAGTCACTGAGGTACACAGCCTCAACCATTCTGTAAGGCAACCAAAATAAATCATATTCTATTACTAGCTGTAGGGCAAGAATAATTTATACCAACACATTTGCCAAAATTTCTCTCATATTTTTTTTTCTCCTAAGACCCACCTATGACTTCTTTTTTTGTGGGGCCTCCGAATAATCAGTTAAATTTCTATTAAAAACTTTCATTTAGAAAGCACACAATTTCATGAACGGAATAATTTGTTTTAAACTTTAATGACCATTTGAGCCAAAACTTCAATTGGTTGGTTATTTATGCATTTATTGAGGCACACCAAGTGAGGAGACTGTTGTTTGATAATTACGAAAAGTATCCCCAACCTTAATTATTTTCTAAAAGTTATTTTTAATTAGTTCATCAACACCAAGAAGGCATCAAAGTTACAAGTTGTCCAAATATTAGGATTCTTCAGAAAATAATAAGCAAACCAGACTAGATTGTTTATTTGAATTTTTAAGACTTTATTTGAACAAACTTTAAATGTCTTCCAAAGAAAGAAAACAATAACACTCACTTAGTGCATCCACACTGTTAGACATTACCCCCACCCACCCCAACCTCAAGAACTTGATTATGACTATGCTGTATGTTATGTTTCCTTAATGTTTTAATTAAAACAATTTTTGTTTTTGTGGGTGCTTTTGCACTCCTATTGCTTCCTTACTATTCATTTTGATAGTTGCTTAAATTGATGGTTGGAAATATGCCAGTTGATGTACAATTACTTTTTGAAAACTTCATTGAAATTATTTCAAAATGTCTTTTTTTTTTTTTTAATGCACTTGTCAAGTGCCACAATTCAAAAATTGTATTTGTAAAATCAAATACAGCTTTCAATTAATACTTGTTTTAATTAAAAGTTTTGAAAATGTGTATAGTTTCAAAATTCAACTTAAACCCCCAAAATATTCGCGAAGAAATATCAGCTGGCAAATGACAACCATAGCTAAGAAATATAAATGATCAACCAAGGAAGAAATGTAACCTGTTTTATCCAAAAGGAGTCCACATGGCTAACAAAAAAACTAGTCTCATGAATTAACTATTTGGTTTCTGCAAACTTGCAAAATATTTTTTTGTGCTTTTTCTTCATCTTACAAGAACTCAGAATCAAAGCGTTTTTTTTTTCTTTTCAAACAAATCTAATTAAATTTGACTCCTTTATGGTTTACAGGTTGCATTTCTTACTTATAAAGAAGGTACAACATTGGTATTCATATACTGCATATAGAGTGCACAAATTTTGACACAAAAAACGTTATCTCAAACTTGCAGCGTTTTCATAACACATTTCTTTATTTATTGTTTAACTCAATACAGTTTTTACATCAAGTGGACATTTAGATGAATGTTTACTTGCATGCTTACCAAAATTGAAGGCAATGCATGTTCACTAAATTCCCGCAATAAACATATAAGTTCAATTCACAATAGCGTAACTACCAATGTTGTATCTTCTGTAAAGGCTGCATCTTATAGCTTGTTCTGTGACTTTATAATCTCAATCTTGGAAAGTTTTTGAAGTCCACAAAGGGACACAGAGAGTCAAAAATTACCAAGTGTTTTTGTCATAAAATGACTAAGTCCAAAAAAAGACTATGAGTTTCTGCTCAAAAAAATACCAAGTACAAACAATGGCTAGTTTTTTGGGCGAAAAAATGACCAAGTCCACAATAGGACACAGAAAGTCAATAATTACCAAGTGTTTTGTCAAAAAAATGACTAAGTCCAAAAAAAGACTAAGTACAAACATTGACTATGAATTTCTGCTCAAAAATTACTGAGTACAAACAATTGCTAGTGATTTGGTCAAAAATGACTAAGTCCACAATGGGACTCCATTTTATTGTTATTTAAAGTCACAACAAGCTATAAGACGATACCTTTAATAAGGGGCTGTATTCCATTTTGATGTACCTAGCTATATAATCTAATGGTAATTTGAATTTGACGTCTTGTATAAGTGTCATGTGCAAATTTCTAGTTGATTACATTGTTGGTGTACATTACTTTGGGATACAGTCTCTTCTGCACCCCTATAGGGGGTGCACTTGGTTGATCAATATTTTAATAATAGGGGGGGTAGGGCCAAACTTTTTACGCAGTTAATTTCGAACCGTACAACGGCACGAGAAATATTTTTGGCTGACTTAGTCTATATAAAAAAGGCGTTTTTTAAGGGATTTTTTTGATTTTTTTAAGCACCACTGAACTGTAGAAGCAGCAGAGTTGCGCAAACGTGTGTGCCAGTTGGTGTGGCCAACTACTATCTAGAAAGTGAAGCGACTAAATGATCTAAGTATTAATGGAAGGAAAGCATTTTATTAAGTTAAATCAAGTTAATGTTTCATTGATAGTCTGTTTTACCAATGTCCTGCCTTACATGATTGACAAACTAAAAAGATTGTTTTTTAAAAGTCCGAAGCCAAAAACAAACTTAAGATTTTTTTTTTCAAAGTCCAAAACACAAGTCGGAAAGGATTCTGTTGCCCGTTAAAATGTTTGATGAATCTGTATCAAGTGTACCATCGGACGTCTCCCCCTGTTCGGGCAAACACGTCGCTAAGTTCTTGGAGTAAAGTTTCAAGTTTGAATTTTGGTTGAAGTGTAAAAGGACGCTCCCACTCCGTCACCGATTGAGTCCTGTACCATCAGAATAACGAAGACTTCAACCCAGATGATGATGCGCTGATCAGAGAAACAAGATTCCAACATGGCGGCTGAACTTGAAAAATTTTGTGAATTTTTGTGACAAGCACAAAAAAACAGAACAGCATACTCAGGAATGTATTGGTTTCACTTGCATTAGAAGTACTACAATTTGTTTTGGATTTGTTAAAACATCGCAACATTTTAACAGTGTGTGTGATTACACGTTCAAATGAAGTCAAATTTCAAAGTCAAAAATGAGGTTATACACAAACATCAGATTTGCATATCATTACAGGAGATATTGTAGATGACATTGGGTTTATGGAGGATAACTAGACTGTGAAAAAAAAAACTCTTAAAAAAAACTAACCTATCTCTAAACAAATTCTAAACTCCTAAGTACAACAAAGTTTCAAATCCTACGGAACTACAAATTGCTAATGAAGTCCCAATAAAGTATTGAACATCTAGGATCAACAACTACTCCTACTGATTAACTTCATGTAAGCCTGCAAACCAACAACTGCATGCTAATGATTTTCGCACCAATTTTAAATTACAATGTTTTTGCATAAAAATGAGTCCGACGTTGATGTCGGAAAATTAAGGTTTTATCAGTGACGATAAGATCCTAAGTACAACAAAGTTTCAAATCCTACGGAACTACAAATTGCTGATGAAGTCCCAATAAAGTATTGAACATCTAGGATCAACAACTACTCCTACTGATTAACTTCATGTAAATCTGCGAACCAACCACTGCATACTAATGATTTCGTACCAATTATAAACTACAATGTTTTTGCATAAAAATGAGTCTGACGTCGATGTCGGAAAATTAAGGTTTTATCAGTGACGATAAGATCGCTGATAACTTGGTGTATTTTCCATCTAGAAAGACACCTGTGATTCTGCAAACAGTGCATGACTAAGTAACAAAGTGACGTCTTATTTAGATTACCTATTCCTGCTGTGTCTTTTTGGCATAATATTCATAACAAAATCAAGCTAACAAGCAAATTGAGAAATAACTAATTTAGTTATTTGTTTAATAATTCTACACTAATACTGGACTAGTGTTTATACTCCCTATAACTACCTAGCCATGTGACAAATTACTATGTTTGTTCTGAGGTTATTTAACTGAATAAGTCTACACTAATACTGCTAATACGCTAATAAACACCTAGTTTGATCCATTGTACACTTCGCTATTGTACATGTTGAGACATTCTCATGTTAACCATAAAAGAAATAAAATAATTGATGGACATCGCACAAAATTTGTCTCGTTTCAAAGACAATTGTTGTACTGACAAAAAACTAGTAGGTTACTCTTGTTCCCAACAGTTCTATGGGTTACATATCTTAAACTTGCCAACTCTTTTTAGAACCTGTCAAAATATTAATGACCAAGTGTCTTTGTCACTTTAACAGCCTAAATAACTAGAGAAACAAGATTCAAACATTGCGGCTGAACAAATTTTGTGAGTGTTTGTAAATCGCCTGAGTGTCGTCACCATATTCAGCTGGAAAAGGGTTAACCAGTTGTAAAAACTGTTTACAATTATCAATAATTAATACCCTGAAGGATTGAAAACACCTACTGCAGCTAAATTTCTATGTTTATGAAAAATGTATACAAATCATGCACACCACAGTGGCAGTATTTGTTAAAAAAGCAATGTCTATTGGTCAACATCATTTGTAAATCATTTCCTCAACTGATTGTCGTTAACATACCTACTGTAGAATCTGTCATAAAGCTGACCACTCAAAACCTACAATGAACAACCTAGTTAATTGGTCACTGAAATAGACCAATAGTTAACGTCATAGACTGAATATTGTCAACCAGTTCAACAGGGGTTTTAACTAAATCTAAAATCTAAACACTATTCTAACTGACGATGGAGTGTACATACAACCTACTGTGGCTGAGAATTTAACCGGTTACAATTACCTAATGCACAACGGCATCTATCTAAGCGACGATGTTTCTTCTATAAAGGACCCTGTTAACTTCCTACACAATCCCAATGTCATCTTTGATATCTCCTTTTGATACAGTCAAAACTTCTTAACACAAGTGAAACCAATGTAAAAGCCTGAGTACCTGATTGAAATGTGAATAGCCATGTTCAGAATCTCGTTTCTCCGACCCTCGCACCAACATCTGGGTAGAAGTCTCCGTCATCCGTCAAGTTCAGAGGCTCCCTCAGATCAGAAGAGGATGTCCAGTGTAGAGAAGTTGCTCAAAAAGTAGACCCGTTTACACAGGAACAGTATAGAGAGACGGGTACCAACTTAGGATAACAAAATGATCAGATAAAAAATGTGCAAAAAAGTGCAATGGTCCTCAGTCCTTGACACTTTTGATACAGGCCCCCAAAGACTTCAACAGGCAACCAAATCCTTTCTTTCTTAGGTTTCAATTTTTTGTTGGAGATCGAGAAAGTTGAAATAGTTTGTCAATCATGTAAGGTAGGACACCGGTAAGACAGACTACCAGCGCCACATTAACAAGATTTCACTTAATAAAATGCTTACCCAACCATTAACTCTTGGATCATTAGGTCGTCACACTTTCCAGATAGTAGTTGGCCACACCGACCGGCACACACGTTTGCACAACTCTGCTGCTTCTACAGTTCAGTGGTGCTTTCTACAGCATTTAATGAATGGTAACCAATTAATTTACTACATAATTTTTCAAATTATAAAAACAGCCAAGTACAACATTTACAATCCTTGAGTTGAAATAAAGTTATCTCTGAAATTAGATTTTTTTTTTGTATCAGCTGATGCAAAAAAAAAATAAATAAAATTTAGAACTGTTAACTATTACTGTCGCAGCAATGCAAAGAAGAACAAAAAAACATTTTCAAATGAAGTTTGTGACTGTTTCATAAAAAATATTGTACTTTTTAATTTTGAATTTGGACAGGTGTAAATCACACTCGTCCAAACATGTCAAGCCTAAAATGAATAAATTTGGTTAAATTGATGACGTACTCGTATTTCATTTTGAGTTTGGACAGGTGTGCATCACACTTATCCAAACATGTTGTGCCAAAAAGGAATAAATTTAGTTAAAATGATGGCGTACTTGTATGTCATGAAGATTGGTCCCAAGAATACAACTTTAGGATGTGTTCCGCTTGCATTAATTGTATTGAGTGCAAGTTGTACTTGGCTTCACAATCATCAAAGTATCAATATAGGACCAGAGACACTCCCACAATTTGAGTCACAAGCAAATTTTACAGAAAGTTTTGTTTTCCTAAACAGGAAAACAAAAATTTCTGTAAAATTTGCTAAGATATTCCAACTCTGGGAAAAATCTAGAAAAGAAGAGTTTTTAAAGTGAGCAAAGTTTTAAAAGTAGTAGCGGGAAAAAAATTTGCCAAGAGAGTAAAACAAAAAAAAATAAGAATTTAGAATTTTGTATTTTGGGAAGTAAAGTCGAGCGTTCTATATGAAAAATGTACGCATTTTGTATATAAAGTAATGTGAACTCATTTCGTGGGAATGTCTCAATAAAGTGTTAAGATAATTTATGTAAAATACACAAATATTTTGCAGTTGTGACCCAAATTACCAAAAAAGACAAATCTTTTCGCATTGTCGTATTTCTTGTCCCAAAATTAAGTTTAAAGCCAAAATTAAGAATAGCTTTGACAGTAATTTATTTTGCGTGTGTGGCCAACACAAAGAATGATAAGCGAAATGTTTCACGTAATGATTTGTCTTCTTCTTTTTGTGAAGTTGGATCACAGATGCAGTGAAATGCACAATCATGAATAAATCCAGGCCTGATACTTCACGGAGGCAACGAAGGCGATAGCCTCGATGCCCCTGGTCATTGCCTTGGTGCCCTTGAAATGATCCAGTACAGATTTACAATTTCCGCATAGGGTGCGTTTTACCAAGGAGAAAATGCTCTGGTGCCCTTGCCTTTTCAAAAAAGAAGCATACAGGCCTGTTAGTCTATAGAAACAATTCACAACACATGATTCAAGATTTATCACTGTGTTATTGCAACAAATACCCCAGGTGGAAAGGGGGGGGCAGAGGTAAAATGGCAAGTGGCCATTTCTGACATACATCCGCTAAAGGTTTACAGTAACCTTACCCCACAGAAGAAGGGTCAGAGGTCACACGGCAGGTGGATTAATATAAAGTACCAGTCATTTCCCCCAGGTAGGAAGGGGAAAAGATCATGTATGTACATATCAACCTCAACATTTAGTTTGCTGTGACCCAATCCCTAGCAGAAAGGGATGAAAGTCATGTGTGATGGTAGTGGTACAACAGTAAGCCACTAATGTAAAACGTTACTAAGTTTGCTGTGACCCAATCCCTAGCAGAAAGGGATGAAAGTCACGTGTGATGGTAGTGGTGCAACAGTAAGCCACTAATGTAAAACGTTACTAAGTTTGCTGCGACACAATCCCTAGCAGAAAGGGATGAAAGTCATGTGTGATGGTAGTGGTACAACAGTAAGCCACTGTACTAAAACTTTACTAAGTTTGCTGTGACCCAATCCCTAGCAGAAAGGGATGAAAGTCACGTGTGATGGTAGTGGTACAACAGTAAGCCACTAATGTTATTCTTTTTTAAGTTTGCTGTGACACAATCCCTAGCAGAAAGGGATGAAAGTCATGTGTGATGGTAGTGGTGCAACAGTAAGCCACTAATGTAAAACGTTACTAAGTTTTCTGTGACCCAATCCCTAGCAGAAAGGGATGAAAGTCACGTGTGATGGTAGTGGTGCAACAGTAAGCCACTAATGTAAAACGTTACTAAGTTTGCTGCGACACAATCCCTAGCAGAAAGGGATGAAAGTCATGTGTGATGGCAGTGGTACAACAGTGAGCCACTAATGTTATTCTTTTTTAAGTTTGCTGTGACCCAATCCCTAGCAGAAAGGGATGAAAGTCACGTGTGATGGTAGTGGTGCAACAGTAAGCCACTAATGTAAAACGTTACTAAGTTTGCTGTGACACAATCCCTAGCAGAAAGGGATGAAAGTCATGTGTGATGGCAGTGGTACAACAGTAAGCCACTAATGTTATTCTTTTTTAAGTTTGCTGTGACCCAATCCCTAGCAGAAAGGGATGAAAGTCATGTGTGATGGTAGTGGTGCAACAGTAAGCCACTAATGTAAAACGTTACTAAGTTTGCTGCGACACAATCCCTAGCAGAAAGGGATGAAAGTCATGTGTGATGGTAGTGGTACAACAGTAATCCACTAAACTAAAACTTTACCTAGTTTGCTGTGACCCAATCCCTAGCAGAAAGGGATGAAAGTCACGTGTGATGGTAGTGGTACAACAGTAAGCCACTAATGTTATTCTTTTTTAAGTTTGCTGTGACCCAATCCCTTGCAGAAAGGGATGAAAGTCATGCACTATGGTAGTGGTACAACAGTAAGCCACTGCTAGAGAACACGTTGATAGGTTCCTAGTTTGCTATGACGCAAACCCCTAGCAGAAAAGGACAGCTCAGTCATTTAAACAGGGCAAGTGCACCAAGGTGGTTTTTCTTGGTAAAGGGCACCTCTATGGAACAATTGCAAGAACATTTCAAGGGGCACCCAGGCAATGACCAGTGGCAACGTTGCCTCCGTAATGCATCAGGCGTTTCCTAGTAACAGTATCGAGGATGACATTTGTGCAATGACCAACTCTCAGGAAAAAGGGAGTTTTAGTCTTGTCATGACCCATAAGTTACTAAGTATGCCATAATCCTAACCAGAGCTAGAAGGCTTTTATCATAAAAGGTGTGCACTCAAGTTTCTTGTTCGTTCTTTCAATCGATCAACCCACCCCAGGGGTTAGGGGAGGATCGACCAACAACAACAATTCACGTCGGTTAACAATTCAATTTCAGATACTCATTTTTTGAAACAAGCTATAAAGCACGAGTTATCGCAAACTAATGTAAGCAACACTGACAGTTTAAAAACACCTTTATCACAGTTCGGCCATTTTGTCTGGTTCCCGTGTACCGATCAAAACCCGCTCGAAACGCTCAAAGTTTAACAAAAAGGAACCATACTTAATTTTGTTGTCAAGCCTCATTTTGTTTCTTGAGACAATCTTGATGGCACTGTCAGTGATAAAGGATCCTTATCTTATTTAAGTACCCATACTGGGATGGATGCTCGGCCTCCTCATCAGTAACACATCTCTCTGGCATCAGGTGGTGGTCGTCGTTGTCGTCGGTGGTGATTTCATCTCCTTGTTCCAGTGAGCTCTTGATCCGAAAATGTTGATCCTCTTCAGGAGTACTCAATATCTTGATGCCTGTAAATAAAAAAATAAAAAAATAAAAAATTACTTTTACATCAACATTTAACCTTTGACCCTAACCATCTTGGGGACGATTTCACAAATGGTTAGAAAGATGAAATAAAACAGTGAAAGTTTCAGCAAAATAGGTTGATTGGTTCTACTTGCTGAGAAAACAGAAAGAAGCAAAACCCTGTCACAGTAGCGATAAATCTATCGGAGGTTAAGATTTCGATACATCAACAAACTATGTTTGCTTTTTTTCCCAAAACATTTAAAATTAATTGGCCAGGGATTTCCTTACTGACTGTCACTGATTTTTGCTCCTCAGTTTTCACAGGTAAAATATAAAACCTCTGAAATAAAAGGAACCTATTTGTATATCAAAATATTTGGAGGGGTTTACGCTATTTTTCTAAATTTACCAAATGTCAACTTTCAATTCGAAGTGGCGCAATTTTCAATCAAACGCAAGTAAAAAATCGGCCAGGGGTTTCCTTGCGGGTGGCGAACCCTTTGTCACTGAATTTTTGCTCTTCTGTTTTCAGAGTTATAAATATATAAACCAAATAGTTGGGGGCTTGTTTTTCAAAACTTATAAATCACCTTATATGAAGTGGCGCATTTTTCAATGAATAAACACAGTCAAAAATTTGGCCTCCCATCAGTAAGACATCTCTGTGGCATCAGGTCGTCATCGTTGTCGTCGTCGCCTGGTGGTGATTTCATCTCATTGTTCCCGTGAGCTCTTGTCTTGAGATCTCTAAGTGTAGACCGATCCGAAGATGTTGATTCTCTTCAGGAGTACTCAATCTCTTGATGCCTGTAAATATAAAAAAATATATAAAAAAATTACTTTGACATAAAAAATGAACCTTTGACCCTAACCATCCTGGGGTCGATTTCACAAATGGTTAGAAAGATGAAAATAAAACAGTGAAAGTTTCAGCAAAATAGGTTAATTGGTTCTACTTGCTGAGAAAAAAGAAAGAAGCAAAACCCTGTCACAGTAGCGATGAATCCATCCGAGGTAAAGATTTCGATACATCAACAAACTATGTTTGCTTTTTTTCCCAAACATTTAAAAAATAGTTGGCCAGGAATTTCCTAACAGACTGTCACTGATTTTTGCTCTCTGTTTTCACAGGTAAAATATAAAACCTCTGAGATAAAACGAACCTATTTGTATATCACAATATAATGAGGGGTTTCCTGTTATTTTCCAAAATTTACCAAATGTCAACTTTCAATTCGAAGTGGCGCAATTTTCAATCAAACGCAAGTAAAAAATCGGCCAGGGGTTTCCTTGCGGGTGGCGAACCCTTTGTCACTGAATTTTTGCTCTTCTGTTTTCAGAGTTATAAATATATAAACCAAATAGTTGGGGGCTTGTTTTTCAAAACTTATAAATCACCTTATATGAAGTGGCGCATTTTTCAATGAATAAACACAGTCAAAAACTTGGCCTCCCATCAGTAAGACATCTCTGTGGCATCAGGTCGTCATCGTTGTCGTCGTCGCCATTGGTGATTTCATCTCATTGTTCCAGTGAGCTCTTGTCTTGAGATCTATAAGTGTAGACTGATCCGAAGATGTTGATTCTCTTCAGGAGTACTCAACCTCTTGATGCCTGTAAATATAAAAAAATATATAAAAAAATTACTTTTACATAAAAAATGAACATTTGACCCTAACCATCCTGGGGTCGATTTCACAAATGGTTAGAAAGATGAAAAAAAAACAGTGAAAGTTTCAGCAAAATAAGTTAATTGGTTCTACTTGCTGAGAAAACAGACTGTAGCAAACCCTGTCACAGTATCCGAGGTAAAGATTTCGATACGTCAACAAATTATGTTTGATTTTTTTCCCAAACATTTAAAAAAAATATTGGCCAAGGGTTTCCATACGGACACGAACCCTTTGTCACTGATTTTTGCTCCTCTGTTTTCACAGGTAAAATATAAAACCTCTGAAATAAAACGAACCTATTTGTATATCAAAATATTTGGAGGGGTTTACGTTATTTTTCAAAATTTTAATGTCAACTTTCAATTTGAAGTAGCGCAATTTTCAATCAAACACAGTTAAAAAAATCGGCCAGGGGTTTCCTTACAGGTGGCGAACCCTTTGTCACTGAATTTTTGCTCTTTTGTTTTCAGAGTTCAAAATATAAAACCAAATAGTTGGGGACTTGTTTTTCAAAACTTATAAATCACCTTATATGAAGTGGCACATTTTTCAATGAATAAACCAGTCAAAAAATCGGCCTCCTCATCAGTAAGACATCTCTGTGGCATCAGGTCGTCATCAATGTCGTCGTCGCCGGTGGTGATTTCATCTCCTTGTTCCAGTGAGCTCTTGTCTTGAGATCTCTAAGATGAAATAAAACAGTGAAAGTTTCAGCAAAATAGGTTAATTGGTTCTACTTGCTTAGAAAACAGAAAGAAGCAAAACCCTGTCACAGTAGCGATGAATCCATCCAAGGTAAAGACTTCGATTCATCAACAAACTATGTTTGCTTTTTCCCCAAACATTTGAAAATAATTGGCCAGCGGTTTCCTTACAGACTGTCACTGATTTTTGCTCTCTGCTTTCACAGGTAAAATATAAAACCTCTGAAATAAAACGAACCTATTTGTATATCAAAATATTTGGAGGGGTTTCCTGTTATTTTTCGAAATTTACCAAATGTCAACTTTCAATTTGAAGTGGTGCAATTTTCAATCAACACAGTTAAAAAATCGGCCAGGGGTTTCCTTACGGGTGGCGAACCCTTTGTCACTGAATTTTTGCTCTTCTGTTTTTAGAGTTCAAAATATAAAACCAAATAGTAGGGGGTTTGTTTTTCAAAACTTATAAATCACCTTATATGAAGTGGCGCATTTTTCAATGATTAAACCAGTCAAAAAATCGGCCTCCTCATTAGTAAGACATTATTGTGGCATCAGGTCGTCATCGTTGTCGTCGTCGCCGGTGGTGATTTCATCTCCTTGTTCCAGTGAGCTCTTATCTTGAGATCTCTAAGTGTAGACTGATCCGAAGATGTTGATTATCTTCAGGAGTACTCAATCCCTTGATGCCTGTAAATATAAAAAAATATATAAAAAAAAACTACTTTTACATATAAAAATGAACCTTTGACCCTAACCATCCTGGGGTCGATTTCACAAATGGTTAGAAAGATGAAATAAAACAGTGAAAAGTTCAGCAAAATAAGTTAATTGGTTCTACTTGCTCAGAAAAAAGAAAGAAGCAAAACCCTGTCACAGTAGCGATGAATCCATCCAAGGTAAAGATTTCGATACATCAACAAACTATGTTTGCTTTTTCCCCAAACATTTAAAAAATAATTGGCCAGGGGTTTTCTTACAGACTGTCACTGATTTTTGCTCTCTGTTTTCACAGGTAAAATATAAAACCTCTGAAATAAAACGAACCTATTTGTATATCAAAATATTTGGAGGGGTTTCCAGTTATTTTTCAAAATTTACCAAATGTCAACTTTAAATTTGAAGTGGTGCAATTTTCAATCAACACAGTTAAAAAATCGGCCAGGGGTTTCCTTACGGGTGGCGAACCCTTTGTCACTGAATTTTTGCTCTTCTGTTTTCAGAGTTCAAAATATAAAACCAAATAGTAGGGGGTTTGTTTTTCAAAACTTATAAATCACCTTATATGAAGTGGCGCATTTTTCAATGAATAAACCAGTCCAAAAATCGGCCTCCTCATCAGTAAGACATCTCTGTGGCATCTGGTCGTCATCGTTGTCCTCGTCGCCGGTGGTGATTTCATCTCCTTGTTCCAGTGAGCTCTTGTCTTGAGATCTATAAGTGTAGACTGATTCGAAGATGTTGATTATCTTCAGGAGTACTCAATCCCTTGATGCCTGTAAATAAAAAAAAATAAAAAAATAAAAAAACTACTTTTACATAAAAAAATGAACCTTTGACCCTAACCATCCTGGGGTCGATTTCACAAATGGTTAGAAAGATGAAATAAAACAGTGAAAAGTTCAGCAAAATAAGTTAATTGGTTCTACTTGCTTAGAAAACAGAAAGAAGCAAAACCCTGTCACAGTAGCGATGAATCCATCCAAGGTAAAGACTTCGATTCATCAACAAACTATGTTTGCTTTTTCCCCAAACATTTGAAAATAATTGGCCAGCGGTTTCCTTACAGACTGTCACTGATTTTTGCTCTCTGCTTTCACAGGTAAAATATAAAACCTCTGAAATAAAACGAACCTATTTGTATATCAAAATATTTGGAGGGGTTTCCTGTTATTTTTCGAAATTTACCAAATGTCAACTTTCAATTTGAAGTGGTGCAATTTTCAATCAACACAGTTAAAAAATCGGCCAGGGGTTTCCTTACGGGTGGCGAACCCTTTGTCACTGAATTTTTGCTCTTCTGTTTTCAGAGTTCAAAATATAAAACCAAATAGTAGGGGGTTTGTTTTTCAAAACTTATAAATCACCTTATATGAAGTGGCGCATTTTTCAATGAATAAACCAGTCCAAAAATCGGCCTCCTCATCAGTAAGACATCTTTGTGGCATCAGGTCGTCATCGTTGTCGTCGTCGCCGGTGGTGATTTCATCTCCTTGTTCCAGTGAGCTCTTGTCTTGAGATCTCTAAGTGTAGACTGATCCGAAGATGTTGATTATCTTCAGGAGTACTCAATCCCTTGATGCCTGTAAATATAAAAAAATATATAAAAAAAACTACTTTTACATAAAAAAATGAACCTTTGACCCTAACCATCCTGGGGTCGATTTCACAAATGGTTAGAAAGATGAAATAAAACAGTGAAAAGTTCAGCAAAATAGGTTAATTGGTTCTACTTGCTCAGAAAAAAGAAAGAAGCAAAACCCTGTCACAGTAGCGATGAATCCATCCAAGGTAAAGATTTCGATACATCAACAAACTATGTTTGCTTTTTCCCCAAACATTTAAAAAATAATTGGCCAGGGGTTTTCTTACAGACTGTCACTGATTTTTGCTCTCTGTTTTCACAGGTAAAATATAAAACCTCTGAAATAAAACGAACCTATTTGTATATCAAAATATTTGGAGGGGTTTCCAGTTATTTTTCAAAATTTACCAAATGTCAACTTTCAATTTGAAGTGGTGCAATTTTCAATCAACACAGTTAAAAAATCGGCCAGGGGTTTCCTTACGGGTGGCGAACCCTTTGTCACTGAATTTTTGCTCTTCTGTTTTCAGAGTTCAAAATATAAAACCAAATAGTAGGGGGTTTGTTTTTCAAAACTTATAAATCACCTTATATGAAGTGGCGCATTTTTCAATGAATAAACCAGTCCAAAAATCGGCCTCCTCATCAGTAAGACATCTCTGTGGCATCTGGTCGTCATCGTTGTCCTCGTCGCCGGTGGTGATTTCATCTCCTTGTTCCAGTGAGCTCTTGTCTTGAGATCTATAAGTGTAGACTGATTCGAAGATGTTGATTATCTTCAGGAGTACTCAATCCCTTGATGCCTGTAAATAAAAAAAAATAAAAAAATAAAAAAACTACTTTTACATAAAAAAATGAACCTTTGACCCTAACCATCCTGGGGTCGATTTCACAAATGGTTAGAAAGATGAAATAAAACAGTGAAAAGTTCAGCAAAATAAGTTAATTGGTTCTACTTGCTTAGAAAACAGAAAGAAGCAAAACCCTGTCACAGTAGCGATGAATCCATCCAAGGTAAAGATTTTGATACATCAACAAACTATGTTTGCTTTTTCCCCAAACATTTAAAAATAATTGGCCAGGGGTTTTCTTACAAACTGTCACTGATTTTTGCTCTCTTTATTCACAGGTAAAATATAAAACCTCTGAAATAAAAAGAACCTATTTGTATATCAAAATATTTGGAGGGGTTTCCTGTTATTTTTCAAAATTTACCAAATGTCAACTTTCAATTTGAAGTGTTGCAATTTTCAATCAAACACAGTTAAAAATTCGGCCAGGGGTTTCCTTACAGGTGGCGAACCCTTTGTCACTGAATTTTTGCTCTTCTGAATAAACACACCCAAAAAATTGCCTCCTCATTGCCTAAGACATCTCTCTGGCATCGGGTCGTCGTTGTCGCCGGTGGTGATTTCATCTCCTTGTTCCAGTGAGCTCTTGCCTTGAGTTCCTCTCAGTGTAGACTGATCCGAAGATGTTGATTCTCTTCAGGAGTACTCAATCTCTTGATGCCTGTAAATAAAAAAAATTAAAAAAAAACATTACTTAACCATCCTTAGGCTAGTCCTAAGTTAGACGAGTAACTTGTCCTAACAAGATAAGACTAGTCTTAACTCTTTGTAAAGTTCACCACAGATCCTTCACAAGATCCAATTGCATGTTTTGTTGGTTTCTGTTTTGCTAATGGATGCACTTGTAACCATATTGTGCTTTAATAATAACAATATTAAAAATTATAATAATCAACGTATTTATAATGCACCTTTTCCAAAGGATACAAAGCACCAAATATTTTTACTGCAAGGTGAGTGGGACGAAGATTTTGAAATTATGAGACCTAATCCTTAGCACACCATGTAATGGTTTACATGGTGCTACGGCGCATACAGCAGCCACAGCCAGGAACACCAGGGCGAACCCCTTCTCTTTTTCGATAAGTGCATGCACTGCGTTCTTTTAAATGGGACCTACGGCTTTACGTCCAATCCGAAGGGCGAAGCAATGGTTAAGTGTATTGCTTAAGGACACAAGTGTCATGGCTGGCGATTCGAACCCACACTCTGCTGATCAGAAACACCAGAGTTTGAACTTGATGCTCTTAACCACTTGGCCATGACACTTCCGACAACGATTTACAGACATGTCATATGAACGGTGAATTTCTGCTTGTACCAATCCGCATGTAGCACTGAAATCCGTCATTCAGTGACGCTCGTGGCTCTTCAACAATGTTACCCCTTATCACTGGACCATTTATTTCATTCATCAAACCAACTCAGAAATTGCCTGTGCAGCCAAATATGTAGTGATAAATAAATCACAAGAACCATCTCTGCCCTCACAGGTACCTACTAACCCCTGCACAATCTATGGAAACTGTATGATAAACCTAAAAGGATCTACAAGCCTAAAGCCCGGTTCATACTTCCTGCAAATGCGAACAAGTTTTGTTGTCACAAACTCGCAATGAATCACTCGCAACAGTTGAACTGTGTTCAACCTCTTTGAAACATTCGTTAACTAAACAGGGCTGGGTCGCCAAAATTCACTTTGCATTTGCAGGAAGTATGAACCAGGTTTAAAGTCACCTGGAAATGGTATTTTTTCAAAATAAAGCTTTTGTCACTAATATATGTGTTTTGATGAGTGGAATGTGAATAAACAGTTAACTAAGGTTTTAAAAAATCAGTTCTTATGTTATTTACAAATTTAAGAGTAGACCCCGACCCGAGAGGGCGCTGTTCGTGACGTCAATCAAGGCAGACTTTGCCCGTAATGCGTAGAGTAAACACAATTGCAAAGTACATGTACGGACCAAGTCGTGAGTTTGTACGTTTCAAAACAACAACAAAAATGTTTTTTTCCGGCAATGCCGACCAGGTGTATTGCTGCTGAATGCAGAAAAACACTTTTTGAAATGTACCAACTTACGACTTGGACGTACATGTACTTTGCACGTGTGCTTACTATACGCATTGCAGGCAAAGTCTGCCTCGATTGACGTCACAAAAGGGGTAGGCGGAGTCAGCCCCCCAAACAACTTTATATATTTTTTTAACATATAAATCGTGATAAACAATTACTAAAAAAATCGTTTTATTGTTCGTAAGCATATACTCTTATGTTTGAAAGAAAACAAATTATATTTCCAGGTGACTTTAAGTAGTGATTAACTTACTTGCATGATGGGCAGAAATAGATGACGGTTTGTCCTTCATCAGCTGATCGTGTTTGCCTGGTGTGGCAATGAAGTCCATCGTGACGGCACTTGGCACATGCCCTGTCAATCTGAAACCAGACCAGATACAAAAATGAAATTAAGAAGTGATGAAAAATAACCAAGCATTGATAATACGCCTAAAAGGTAGAGCCATAAGTTTTTTTGTTTTGTTTTGCAATGATTAATGGACAAAACATAGAAAGAAGAAGTAAAACTGTGAAAGTTTCAGCAAAACAGATCTACTGGTTCTATTTGCTGAGAAAACAGAAAGAAGCAAAACCCTGGCACAGTAGCGATCAATCAATAAGAGGTAAAGATTTCGATACATCAACATAAAAGGTTTGCTTTTTTCCCCAAACATTTTAAAATAATTGGCCAGGGGTGTCCTTCCGGGTGACGAACCCGATTTTCGCTCCTCTGTTTTCACAGGTAAAATATAAAACCTCTGAAATAAAACAAACCTATTTGTATATCAAAAATATTTGGGGGCTTCCGTTTCAATCAAACACCGATAAAAAATTTACCAGGGGTTTCCTTACGGGTGGCGAACCCTTTGTTACTGAATTTCTGCTCTTCTCGTTTCAGAGTTAAAAATATAAAACCAAATATTTGGGGGCTTATTTTTCAAGACTTGCCAAATAAATCACCTTATATGAAGTGGCAAATTTTCAATTAATAAACAGCAGTTAAAAAATTGGCTAGAGGTTTCCCCAATTTTTCAATTAATAAACAGCAGTTAAAAAATTGGTTAGAGGTTTCCCTATGGGTGGCGAACCCATATCACTTAAGTTTGCTCTGCTAAAAAGTTAAATACAAAACCTACGATATAAAACTGTTTCTAACCAAATATTTGGGGGGGGGGGGGTAATTTTCCAAAATTACCATATTATAAAAAAAATCGCCTTTTAAAATGAAGTGGTACTAAACACAGTTAAAATATTTGCCAGAAGTTTCCCTACGGGTGGCGAACCCATATCACTGAATGTTGCTCTTCTAAAGAGTTAAATATAAAACCTCTGAAATAAAACAAAACTATTTCTGACCAAATATTTGGGGTGGCGGAGGGTAATTTATAAAAATTACCAAGTTATAAAAAAAAATCGCCTTTGAAAACGAAGTGGTACATTTTTCAACTAAAACAGTTAAAACATTGGCCAGAGGTTTCCTTATGGTTGGCGAACCTTTATCACTGAATGTTGCTGTTTGAAATAAAATAAACAAGTACCAACAAAGAACTTTGGGGTTGCTTTTTTTTCAAAATTTACAAAATGATAAACCACCTTTTATTCAAAACGAAATTGTGTCTTTTTTTTTCAAACCATTTCATAATTGACCAGAGGTCCCCCTACAGGTGGCAAACCCTATACACTGATTCGTTTTTGTGTCTTTCCTGAAGAAAAACAAAATGGTGAACCTAAATATTTTGGGGGTTATATTCTTCAAAAGAAACCATATGCCATAAATCACCTAATAAATTTCATCTATTGTGCATCTTTTTTTTTCATAAACCAATTTTAAAAATTCAGAGTAATATAAATGTTGAAACCTCTGCAAGAAAAAATAAAAACAAAGTGTTTTGATGGTTCTAGCAAGGGCAACTAAACAACAATAATGTACAAACATTTCTGTATGTAAACATCAAGATATAAACCTAAACAATTTGGACAATTCCTAAGACATGTAAGATAAAACTCCAGTGTTTCACTCACCAGTGTTCCTAGGTCTTTCTGGTCGACGACCTCCTGACGACCTTCAACATTCTTGTGAGAGTTGAGACGCAGGTATGAATGATAGACCACACCATGTAATGCAGCTGTAATGAGAAGGAAGACAATAAGTGACTTTTCATTCATTCAAAAAATGCTGTCTGTGCTATTAATTGGTAGTGATATAAAATATGCGGTCATCGCTGAGTGATACAAAGAAAAAAAAATCACTGATAATATTAATAAAAACAACTTTACACAAGTGTTACATTTTGTTGAAAATCTGTGAAAGGAATGTAATTTTTATATCCTAAATAAAAAAAAAAAATAGTCAATATTTTTTGTCAACTACAAATTATGTCACAGGTCATTTACATCATCAGACTCAAAGTCATTGAGCTGAATTTGCATTAATGTGTTTAATATTCAAAGTCTGAGTGTTGCGATCATGCATCAGCCTCCTCCCCCACCGCCTCCTTGACCACGTCCCGACCCCGCCTACCCCTTTCATAAATAACGCACAAGTGAAGGGGGTTATCACACACAACTTTACAAGCTCCGGTTTCCACAATAAATATGTATATTCCAAACTTACTTTTTGCATTTACTTTGTGAGCACATGTCTTGCACTTCATAACTACCGTTTCTTTTTCAGGAAACGGTAAAATGGAGCGAAATGCGGGCAAAATTCTCTCGAAGAAGCAAGTCACTTCTCTCCGTCCATGTTTTTGAGAAATTCTGATACCGCATGCGTTTCTGAATGGGACACACGTGATTTATTAAGCTCGACTTCATCTATACGTTCAGCGTTGAATTTGGTTTAGGGTATCTGACTAAGTATTTAAATAGGAATCGCGCCCTCTGTCGGCGGATTGTAGAGTCTCCCGCGTAAAGTTAATGAGCCTGCATTAGATGGTTAATTGATGCACTTGCTGGATGATTTTGATTAATTCTGGTTAAAAATACCACTCTATGAAATTACCAAGCGCAACAGGATAAAAAAATTAAATTAAACAAACAATAATTATCCCCAAATACGAACCACACCACGAGAAATCCCTTCCAAATACTACTAATAATCATTATAGAACCGTTACAAAAGTTGTCACTCACAAAGATGAAAAAAACAAAGAAATAATATGATTATATGATTTGGTTTAACCATGATAATGCTGGAAAATTGCCCCTCGCTATGTTTATGTTGAAATATGTTTATGTTCAAGGTGTCTTACCATGTGTGTCCTCAAATGCATTTTGTTATTTTTAACCACTGGGGTAATTTTACATAACAATAAAAAACAGTTATTTTAGTAAGTTGCTGCTGGGGGATTACCAAATTGTTTTTGGTTTGAAGTTTCTAATTCTAGATTCGCTTGCAATTCTTTCAACTGGCATTCGGCGAGAGCAGACAAGTGAAGGAGACCGTTGCAAATACGCCTAAAATAAAGCAATAACGTTTTGTCACAAACTTCCATCCTGCCTGCGCCTCTTGAATTTCACCGACTCATGTGTGTAGCATATTTTCCCCAAATTTGAAAGGCAGTCGACACTATTGGTACATACTCAAAATAATTATTAACATAAAACCTTACTTGGTAACGAGTAATGGGGAGCTGTTGATAGTTTAAAACATTGTGAGAAACGGCTCCCCTCTGACGACGTAGTTTTGAGCAGCGTGAGCAGACTGGTCTTTGACAATCACCAATAGTGTCCACTGCCTTTAACAGCCAAAGCAACAAACGTATTATCTTTCTCCAGACATAAAAATGTGTTTTTTGCAGTTTAACAAGTAGGTTTTATGATTATAATTATTTTGAGTATAATTACCAAACTGCTATAAGAAGAAATACCAGTCACAAATAATTGTACTTTTTAATTTGCCTGATCAAGAAAGGTTTTATGACGATAATTATTTGGAGTAATTACCAATTGTGTCCACTGCCTTCAGTGGACACTATTGGTAATTACTCAAACAAGTTATAAGCATAAAACCTTTCTTGAATACAAGTAATGGGGAGAAGTTGATAGTATAAAACATCGTGAGAAACAGCACCCTCTGAAGTGACGTAGTTTTCGAGAAAGAAGTAATTTTCGACGAATTTGATTTCGAGACCTCAGATTTAGAATTTGAGGTCTCGAAATCAAGCATCTGAAAGCACAAGGGCATTTTTTCGCTCATTATTATCTCGCCACTCGGCTGACCAATTGAGTTAAAAATTGTTTTATTGTTCGTTAGCATTATACTCTTATGTTTGAAAGAAGAAAACAATTCTATTTCCAGGTGACTTTAACCCTCTAGTCCCTGCACCACCCGAGTTTGCCGAAATAATTTGTTTTCTTCTCAAAATTCTTGCAGTTAATTACTGAAATCGTAGTTCAACATTTTTAAAGATAGTCAAGGCTTTTTATTTATAAATAAATGCACATTTTTGACCCGTTCGGTAATATTTGTACAAGTCCTCATGGGCGAGCAATAAACCCCCTTGTTAAACACCCACGGTAATATTTATGGCGATTATTTTTGTGTGATAAAATGGACACAATAACTTTTCAAGGCTTTTATCTGGCTCAATGCTCATACTGATCAAATGCGAACATCACCATGATGTTACAGTTTCCTTTGTGTTTATACTAATAAGCGTTTGGTGGGGTTTCATCATCATTAGCTTCGACAATTCAACTGTGAAGGGGAAAATTAATAATGATCTATAAACAAGTAGATGGATTCACCAATGCGTAGGCCTACTATTGACTATCTAGTTTTATTTTGATGTTTCTTTTTATTCTACAAACAAAAGCTATAGCGAGGTTTCCTCCTACCGCATAAAACAGTGTATCGCTTTAGGTGGCTGGCGGTCCCGTGGCTAATTAGTTATAAAAGAACATAACATGGTTGTTTTGTTTTGGCACTGGACACCTTTGGTAATTAGTCAAAGACCAGTCTTCTCACTTGGTGTTTCTCAATATTATGCTTAAAATAACAAGCCTGTGAACATTTGAACTCATCTTGCGCACTCACAAGAGATTTTTTTTGTTGGAATTTATACGTCGTTCATTTTCAAAGAATAAGCACCGGAAGGTTAGCAAAACTTTAATGGGAGACTTTTGGGACGCTTGGTGGCAGCAGACTTACCAGGTAAAATCTATCGTTCTCGGTCATGTGCGCACGCTCAGAACTACGTATAACAATGGAAATTTACCTGAAGTCTGCTGCCACCTAGCGTCCCAAAGTCTCCCATTGTGTGTGTTTAATATTACGGTTAGCAGCGCTATGAAATGAAAATCGCACAGTAAGCACAACATCGGCCATTAAGCAGCGCCATGAACTTGTACCATGGTAAATACATTGTTCTCGGTAATTGCGCATGCTCAAAACTACGTATGATCAATAGACCTTTTCGCAAAATACCATTACGCAAGCGCAGACTGTTGAATGAGGTGCATTGTGGGATAGATATGGATCAAATTTGATCACTAGCTAGACCACAATGCACCTAATTCCAAGCTTTACGCGCGCGCCCCAGTATTTGCGAAAAGGTGAAAGAATTATACGTTAGGTGGCAGCAGACCTAGGTAAGTCTGCTGCCACCTAGCGTTCCAAAGTCTCCCATTCAAAGTACACAATAATTTATTGCTCTTATAGAGGTCACTGCTCATCCCTGGTGGAAGGTGGACTTGGGGACCAACCACTGCCTCGGTCGTATCACCCTTGTCAACAGAGGAGAGTGCTGTAGTAAGTTCACATTTTTATTTTCTCAAAGATGTTATTTCAAGGACATGGCTAATTGTAATAGTAGTCTGTTTGCAAGAAGATTTGTTTCAAGTCCCGTTCTCAAGCGAGAGGTTCGTAGCATATCCGCCATCAAAAAGTAGCTAATACCGAGAATTAACCATTCTTGATTTGGATTTAACACAACTAGAACAATAATTGGGGGAGTTTTCTGATGTCAGGCTAGCTTGCAAGGTGTGCCGGAGATTCGGTCCACTATTATGGGAAATTTACGATTCAAAAGATTCATCCGCTACAGTATCTAGCGCTCTAGTCAATATATATAGCTCTATGGATGAGTGCCTGCTCGCGCCGTCGCATCTGGTCGCAGCTTTAAGTTTTGTACGAGAGGAAAGCCCTTGAACATGGCAATCCTGTGGTGGTAAAATTTTGAAGATTGAGCATGATACGGAGGTGGAGGTTGTTGAAATCGTTTCTGAGCAACCCCGCCTACTTGAGCTTTTTTCTATCAAGAAGTGTGCAAGTCACCCTAAACCTTTAAAAAATTGGACGCAGGAACATGCCAGGATGACTAAGGTACAAACTGCATCTCCCTAGCATTTTTTGTTCCAGAGTTATTCCAGAGCGTTGCTGAACATTTTTAATTGTCCGGGCCTATTTTTTGAATGACCCCCTTATTGTTGGTTGGAATCCTGACTGCGCCGTGTCTTTGTACACGTTGTATACACGCACAGTGTACGTCAATTTCTGATGGGTGCCTGCTCGCGCCGTCGCATCTGGCCCCGCCTTAAAAATCGTTAGAGCATTAAGTTTTGTACGAGAGGAAAGCCCTTGAACATGGCAATCCTGTGGTGGTAAAATTTTGAAGATTGAGCATGATACGGGGATCGAAATTACCCGTTGTACATTTTGTTTTTCTCTCCGACAGCTCTGTGCACAAAACTCCCATAGTGGAGGTTGTTGAAATTGTTTCTGAGCAACCCCGCCTACTTGAGCTTTTTTCTATCAAGAAGTGTGTAAGTCGCCCTAAACCTTTAAAAAATGTACGCAGGAACATGCCAGGATGACTAAGGTACAAACTGCATCTTCCTAGCATTTTTTGTTCGAGAGTTATTCCAGAGCGTTGCTGAACATTGTCCGGGCCTATTTTTTGAATGACCCCAATTCTATGGGTGCGTTCGTTTAGCTTCCCTGGGTCGACCCCGGTTTGTGGCGGGTTTTTTTTTCCAGGACAAACGTGTGCAGATAATTACCCACGCTCGTCATGGAAAAAAAAACACCACACACCGGGCTCGACCCAGGGAAGCTAAACGAACGCACCCAATGATTGTAGGCAATAGTATACAGGGTACCCGTCCAAGTGATCTCATTTATGGAAAGCATGACATGCCCCATATAGGGGCAGAGGGTACCCCCCCCCCCCAACCAATCCCCATTGTTCCCGATTTTACCAGCACACTATTGTCCTCTTGTACATAAGTACCCACCCCCCTCCCCCCTCGCCAATTCTCTAAAGGATTCCTGATTTTCCAAGCACACATTGAAGGCAAGATAAATGGGCATCAATGCTGGAAGTCGCCGTTGACTATAATTATGTACGATTTGTATTAATGTATTATGTGTTATTTTAGTCCTCAACTATTGTAAACTGTTTTTTAGAATTTTAAAGAAGTGAAGAGACACGGGGCTGGCTGTCAGTTTTTAGAGTTAACAATAGACCGATTGCGTCACATGACCTACGTGTATAGTGAGGATTGGATGTAAACAAACACGGCGCACTGCAAATTCAGAACTAATTGGGGAGGAAAGTGTGTGTGTCTAAGTGAAAACCACATCTAGAATTGTAGCGCGTCTTGCGAGAGAGAGAGATAGAATTTGATTTTCCCAATCACAACAAATGTTGGAACACCCAGTTGAGATCAGATACTAGTCCTACTAGTATGCGTGATAAATAATAACAACATACAATAATAAATATATAAAGAAAATTAAATTTGTTTTTTACCCATACACCGATGTGTGTTAGCACTGTTTACTCAGTACTTCCCCCGAGTCCTGTGAAAAAAATATAACCGGCACGATACGCGGGTGGGATTCGAACTCAGGACCCTTGCTATTCTAGAGCAGTGTCTTACCAACTAGACTACCGAGGTTGCCCGAACTAATTATAAATTTAATCTTACAAATTATTAAATCTGGTGGAAAAATATAAAAGGTTACGCTCCGGAAGTGTCAGGCATTCAGGCGCCGGTTCAGTTAATGGCACACACTGGCCCCTCCCCATTGCCATATAGGACCCTTCAGGAATTGCATCCGACCCAGAGCACATCCCCCCTGCCTCGAACCCTAGCCACTACGCGGGCCCTGTCCCTTTGGGGGAGAAAGCAAGGCAGATCCCAATCACACTGTCCCATCAGGGGCAGCAATAAGCCTTGAATCTATATTAGAGACAGACGGTATTCGAACCCGGACCGGATGATCCGAGTTGCTGAAACAGTCCCAGCACCTTACGCACTGCGCTACAGTGTTGGTGCTTAAAAACTGGTGTTTTCATGGTCATAATCAATAGACCGATTGTGCTCAGTGCCTCACGTGACAATAGTGGGTAAAATGTAAACAAACACGACGTACTGCATATAAACGTGCTATATAAGAAGACACGATCACTGTTGTTATTTTTGGCTCAATAGAGACTCAATTCTTGAAATCACTGAAGTATATTCCGGAGTTTGTCATAATATGAGACCTTACCAATGGCTAAATAATGCCAGTGAGGGTAAACAAAGTTCCACCAAATAGGAAATTCCAAGAGAATCTTCACACGATGTCATGTGTTTGTGCACGGTAAGTGTGGGTTTACATGCCCTCATTCTAATGATTTTCCTGCCAATATTTTCAACAAAAAACATAATTATGAAGCTGCAAATCCCTTTATTTTCACCCTCAAATATTTGATTGGAAGGGGTAGCTGTCAGCTATGAGTCGGACAACTTCGCGATCTCCCTTATCACAGCCCAACTTCACGCCGTGCACAACGCAAAATCCACGGCGCGTGAGGAGCTCGCTCAAACCCCAGTAATTTACGTAGTCTAACCCTACTCTCAAAATAAACCTCTTTTGTAGTAGAATACTGGAAACATCAAACAGTAAATGTGATTTAAATCAATGTCACAATATTCAACTTTATAAAAAGAGCTCCGTTTTTAGTCAAAAGTGTTATTTATTAAAAATACAGCCAATATTGTGATCCATCGGTACGAGTCTTCACATGTCTTTACTGTGTGTAGCTGTGTTTTTCTATACCCACTATAGGGCACGTGATCACATGTAAACATTGGTAGCGCAATTGGTCTGTCTATTAGAGCCCTTGTCATAGGCAAACACTACCGCCATCTTGGGAAACCGAGGAGGCCTAGAGTTAAACACAAACATTCAACCTGCCAATCTGAACGCCTTTAGAAGTTTTCATTAAATATAAATATGCAAGGTTGTGTACCGGCCACATTGCTTCAAAATGGTGGTTCGGGCGGTTCTGATCATGCGCATCGGGACATGCATAATTTTATGGGCTATTCCATCTCACTGCCGTACCGAAGAAAGGTTTACCCTCTCGGATATGGGTTAGGTCAACTGGGACCCGGAATCCGGGTCAAATCTGACCTTTTGTTTTGTATTTGAGCTGCTAAAGTAGTATGTCAATTTGTGCCTTGCCTAGCCGGCTGAAATTTTAAAGTTACATTCACCTCGTCATATATAGGCCGTGTCCGAATCAGCCAACGCGGCTCCCCCTTTGATTTGGTCTTCAATTATGTCCATAACAACACCTTAGAAACATACGGCATCAACAAAGCTTAAAAGCATGGACACTATTGGTAATTTTCAAAGACCATTCTTTTCACTTGCTGTATTGCATAAAATAACAAATCTGTGTAAATTTGAGCACACTCGGTCATCGAAGTTGTGAGATAATAATGAAAGAAAAAGACCCTCGTCGCACAAAGTTGTGTGCTTTCAGATGCTTGATTTCGAGACCTCAAATTCTAAATCAAGTGGAAATACCAATTACTTCTTTCTCGAAAACTACGTCACTTCAGAGGGAGCCGTTTCTCACAATGTTTTATACTATCAACAGCTCCCCATTACTCGTTACCAAGAAGGTTTTATGCTAATAATTATTTGAGTAATTACCAACAGTGTCCACTGCCTTTAAGTCCAACCTCGGCTAAACACTCATGGATATAACTTTTCCAGAAGTTGAGATTATGTGTATATATTTATTTTAACGATTTTCGCCTTAAAGGAACACGTTGCCTTGGATCGGACGAGTTGGTCTACAAAAAGCGTGTGTAACCGTTTGTTATGAAATGCATATGGTTGGAAAGAGGTTTTAAAAGTAGAATACACTGATCCACACAAGTTTGCCTCGAAATTGCGTGGTTTTCCTTTTACTGTGCGAACTAACACGGTCGGCCATAGACGACGAGTGTTAGACGACGTGTTAGACGACGAGGTAAAAGAAAAACCGTGCAAGTTCGAGGCATGTTTGTGTGGATCATTGTATTCTACTTTTACAACATCTTTCTACCCATATGCATTTTATAACAAACGGTTACAATCGCTTTTCAAAGACCAACTCGACCGATCCAAGGCAACGTGTGCCTTTAAGTCGATTTGTAAACAATACTGAATTTACAATTGATGTTTTTTTATAACTGTAGAATATAATGGTTATAACTTATTACCATTTTCTGTTTAGCTGATATAAAAAGCTATTTATAAATACCTCAGACAGTTTCGCTATTCCTATTGGAGGAGAGCGAGTCACGTGGGTGTGTATAAACCTTTGTTTATAACCAGTAAAAAGTGTTGGAACATGGGCGTGACACGCGAGCTTGCACCATCTGTGCTTAAGACAGTTTCTTCATTCCTATCGGCCGAGAGCAGTTGACCACTATTCCCTTAGTTATAATGTTCATAAATACGCCTGGCAGTTTCGCTATTCCTATTGGTGGAGAGCAAGTCACGTGGGGTGTTTAAACGGTTGATATGACCATCTAGGGGCTGGTTATAACCGGTTGTTTTCGGATAGCATTTGTGCGGGTTAGCCCACAACCTCGTTCCCAGGGTTGATCGATCTCGCCGTGCCATTTTTAGCCCACGGATACGAGGACGCAACAGTTGCTTTTGAAATCGTAAAGAACCACACACGTTGTGTTTAATTTCACGATGTCAAAGTGTGTTTAAAAATGTACTTATTTTCAATTCAATTAAAAATTAACTACCAAACGTAATTGTTTTAAGTAAGATCTTGTAGTCAGTGTAAAGTTTAATGTATAGCATGCATGCGATTTATTAGCCAACCGTATAGCAAGTGATAAAATATTCTGAGAGAGAAAAATATAGTTAAGTAAGTTTGCTTGTTACGTTACGTTTTATTTTCAATGACACAAGTGTACAGAGCTTCCCCCTACTAATGTGTGGACATGAATACTATCCTCAATCGTAAATTCATGAAGCGTCAGACTTGTTTCTTTTTCTCACTCAGCGATGTTGTTATCACTGTGTTCAAGTGAATTACTTAAAGGCACTGGACACTATTGGTAATTGTCAAAGAATAGCCTTCACAGTTGGTGTATCTCAACATATGCATAAAATAACAAACCTGTGAAAATTGAGCTCAATCGGTCGTCGAAGTTGCGAGATAATAATGAAAGAAAAAACACCCTTGTCACACCAACTTGTGTGCTTTCAGATGCTTGATCTCGAGACCTCGATTTCGAGACCAAATTCTAAAACTGCAATTGTAACAATTCCAATGGTACAGAAACAAAGAAACAAACTTCATTCAATGTTTTTTTATCAATATATTATTATTAAATGTCATAGTGCTGTAACTCGTTATTTCACTGACTTTGTAAGCGTTTCACTCACTTTATGAACTAATTAGGTGTACTGACTATAAATCTTCACAGGTATCACAGTTGCAAAAGTATATCTTATTTACAAAAGGAATGCTTTTCAAGCTTTGTAACTTCATGACGTCAGTGACAATATAAAAAACGTGTAATAAATTTAGTTTGAAATTGCTTTTGAAATAACTTGCATTTAACTTTGAGGAAACAAGGTTCAAGTTGGTTCCTGTTGATCAGAATACCGTGGCGTTGGAGATGCTGGACGAACCACCTTCTGCCGTTGGGGGCGTCGCTTGTCAGACCATGTAATCCTTCCTGCTGTCGAAATACATGAGGAATGGAGTGCTGCCCAAACCAGGTATGTTCGTCTTGTGACTGAAAGAGGGTTGAAAGAGTAAACGGGGAAAAGTTTATTTTAGGCAATCTTTAATGAGCAAAAATGTGCTAAAAACTAAGCGTACAAGTTTGAAAGTTCTTCGGCGGCCATTCATAGGTCATATAGGAATGTTAAACTCAGTATAAGAATTGGACATTAAGTAGCAACAAAACATGTTGTGCCATGTTTTTGCTGATCAACACCCCGAATGGAACGGGGGTCCAGCCTCCGATCGCCCCGGTAGTAGCACCTTCCGATGAGCCGCAAGAGCCCGGGGTTGACGCTCCGGACAATGGTATCTCAAACAAGGCGTTCTTGGAGGATGAAGGGGAGATCGTCCCGACCGCTGATGCCGAGAATGGCGAGCCGGACATGGAAGGGAAATGTGGGGTGGCAAAGAAGATAATCAAAGTATAAAAAAAAATTGCGATTATTCTTGCCATAATAGCACTTCTTTTTATTATTCTTCCTTTTAAGATTTGTTTCTCCAGTTACAAGTTTGTTGGGGGAGGCGTTACACTTTTACAAAATGTTTGGGTCCATTTTAATAATAACACCTTCCTATGTATGACTTTATTATAGTATGTCCTTTAGCTTATAGGTCTAGACCTAAGCAGAAACATGGTAACTTTGGCTCTGGTTTCGGTTCCAACTTAAATCTTGTTAGGTCTTATGAAGCCACTAAGCAGACAACGCTGGTTTTAAGAAGCATCTACTGTAAGTCAGAGTCTGCAAAAGCCGTTTTTCGAAAAGACCCGCCGACTGTCGAAAGTAGATTGAGCCCTCTCAATTCTATGGGTGCGTTCGTTTAGCTTCCCTGGGTCGACCCCGGTGTGTGGCGGTTTTTTTTTCCAGGACGAACGTGTGCAGATAATTACCCACGTTCGTCCTGGAAAAAAAACACCACACACCGGGGTCGACCCAGGGAAGCTAAACGAACGCACCCATTGATTGTAGGCAATAGTATACAGAGTACCCGTCCAAGTGATCTAATTTATGGAAAGCATGACATGCCCCATATAGGGGCAGAGGGTACCCCCCCCCCCCACCCACCAATCCACATTGTTCCCGATTTTACCAGCACACTATTGTCCTCTTGTACATAAGTACCCACCCCCCCCCCCCCAATTCTCTAAAGAATTCCTGATTTTCCAAGCACGCATTGAAGGCAAGATAAATGGGCATCAATGCTGGAAGTCGCCGTTGACTATAATTATGTACGATTGGTATTAATGTATTATGTGTTATTTTAGTCCTCAACTATTGTAAACTGTTTTTAGAATTTTAAAGAAGTGAAGAGACACGGGGCTGGCTGTCAGTTTTTAGAGTTAACAATAGTCCGATTGCGTCACATGACCTACGTGTATAGTGAGGATTGGATGTAAACAAACACGGCGCACTGCAAATTCAGAACTAATTACGGGAGGAAAGTGTGTGTGTCTAAGTGAAAACCACATCTAGAATTGTAGCGCGTCTTGCGAGAGAGATAGATATAATTTGATTTTCCCAATCTCAGTTTTATTCCCGTCTTCATTGAAACAAATTCTTTAAGTGAATCACAACAAATCAGATACCAGTCCTACTAGTATGCGTGATAAATAATAACAACATACAATAATAAATATATAAAGAAAATTCAATTTGTTTTTTACCCATACACCGATGTGTGAATAGCACTGTATACTCGGTACTTTCCCGAGTCCTGTGCAAAAAATTATAAAAGCCATGTTACTCGGGTGGGATTCGAACCCAGGACCCTTGCTATTCTAGAGCAGTGTCTTACCAACTAGACTACCGAGGGTGCCCGAATTACGTCAAGAAATTTAGTAATACAAATTATTTAATCTGGTGGAAAAATATAAAAGGTTACGCTCCGGAAGTGTCAGGCATTCAGGCGCCGGTTCAGTTAATGGCACACACTGGCCCCTCCCCATTGCCATATAGAACCCTTCAGGACTTGCGTCCGACCCAGAGCACATCCCCCCTGCCTCGAACCCTAGCCACTACGCGGGCCCTGTCCCTTTAGGGGAGAAAGCAAGGCAGATCCCAATCACACTGTCCCATCAGGGGCAGCAAAAAGCCTTGAATCTATATTAGAGACAGACGGTATTCGAACCCGGACCGGATGATCCGAGTTGCTGAGACAGTCCCAGCACCTTGCGCACTGCGCTACAGTGTTGGTGCTTAAAAACTGGTGTTTTCATGGTCATAATCAATTGACCGATTGCGCTCCGTGCCTCACGTGACATAGTGGGTAAAATGTAAACAAACACGGCGTACTGCATATAACGCGCTATAAGAAGACACGATTACTGTTGCAATTTTTGGCTCAATAAAGGCTTAATTCTTGAAATCACTGAAGAATATTCCGGAGTTCGTCATGTGAGACCTTACCGATGGCTGAACAATGCCAGTATGGGTAAACAAAGTTCCACCAAATAGGAAATTCCAGAAGAATGTTCGCACGATGTCATGTGTTTGTGCACGGTAAGTTTGGTTTTACATTGCCCTCATTCTAATGATTTTACTGCCAATATTTAAAAAAAAATCTCATTATGAAGCTGCAATCCCTTTATTTTCACCATCACAACATTTGATTGGAAGCGGTAGTTGCCAGCTATGAGTCGGACAACTTCGTGATCTCCCTTATCACAGCTAGCCCAACTTCACGCCGTGCACAACGCAAAATCCACGGCGCGTGAGAAGCTCGCTCAAACCTCGGTAATTTACGTAGTCTAACCCTACTCTCAAAATAAACCTCCTTTGTAGTAGAATACTGGAAACGTCAAACAGCAAATGTGATTTAAATCAATGTCACAATATGCAACTTTATAAAAAGGACTCCGTTTTTAGTTCAAAGTGTTATTTATTGAAAATATAGCCAATTGTGATCTATCGGTACGAGTCTCCCCATGTCTTTACTGTGTAGCTGTGTTTTTCTATGGGTGCATTCGATTAGCTTCCATTGGTCGACCCCGATGTGGCGTATTTTATTTTTTCCAGGCCGAACGTGGGCACACAATTACCCCACGTTCGTCCTGGAAAAGTCGCCTATTTTGTTTTCTAGTACGAACGTGTGCAGATGTTTACCCACGCTCCACCTGGAAAAAAACAGACGCATCATCACGTGAGCCTTCTCGTCGTGACGTCAGTGCACCTCGGGTCTGCCCCCAAGTGACCCTATCCACAGGCGGGGCTCTTGGGGCTGGCCCGAGGTGTACCGACGTCACCACGGGAAGGCTCACGTGATGATGTGTCTGGGTTTTTTTTCAGGTTCGGGGACGAACGTGGGGTAATTGTGTGCCCACGTTCGTCCTGGAAAAAAATCAAATACGCCACATCGGGGTCGACCCAGGGAAGCTAAACGAATGCACCCTATATATATACCCTCTATAATAGGGCACGTGATCACATGTAAACATTGGTAGCGCAATCCGACTATTGCAACGTATGCACAATCAGCTTTATTTCTTGTTCAACAACAAAAACAGCGCTGTTTAAAAAAGAAAGTAAAAAGGGTAGAACATGGGTAGAAGTTGAGCTTGTGCCAAGATTCCCAGTCAATGATGATATCGAAACTGATCGACAGTCGCTTGTTTGTTTGCGGTTGTTTTGCTCTAAGTTTCAGGACACTTTCCTATTAACTTGTCCAACTACATAGGAAACTGTGACACATCATTTTCTTGGAATTCTTCTCAAAGGAATCCTACCCAATAGGAGACTTTCCAACGCTAGGTGGCAGCAGACATACCGGGTAAATTTCCATTGTTTGCGTAGTTCTGAACATGCGCATAATTCTGAGAACAATGGATTTACCCGGTAAGTCTGCTGCCCTCTATCGTCCCAGAAAGTCTCCCATTGGCTGATTGCCACTCTCATTTAATCCATTCCATAGTAAGCCGGTCCCCCTCGCCGCAAACAGAGAACATTGGTAGAAGTTGGACTGCTGTCAAGATTCCCAACCAATGATAGATTTGCCCCACTCATTCAATCCATCCCATAATAAGCCCATACAACCAAGTCACACGAACCGGAGCCCATAGCTGCTGTAACTCTTTTGGCTGACTGTTGGTTGTTGCACATACTTTTCTTGAGAGGTTGTAACCAATTGAAACTATGTATAGCTATGTCGGTTGGAAAGGCCTGTGGGTCTTGTCTGTGATTTTGCTATTAGGATGCTGTGTGACTGTCCAGGGCCAGGGGAGCAGCTCATCATCATGTAAGTGTCATTCGGTTTTGTTATAAAGGAATTGGGATCCTACATAAACAAATCTGTATCCTGCCTCCCCTTTTTCCTTCACAGCAGGGCCGTAGGAAGCTATTATGGCCAGACCAATTTCCCCTCCCCTTTGTTTTCCCTTGTTGTTTATCTTCCCTTCAGAATGCTGTAGAAAATCAATCATGATCTTTATTATATATTAGTTTCATGGTTTCCCGGTAACATTAATTTCAAAATGCAAAGTGAAACTAATATGATTAAATACTTCAAATATTGTGAAACTTGCTCCTATATACACATGTAAATCAGGAATCATTTATTGCGTACATATTTTCTTCACACCTATCACTGTGTGCCCAAACTGCTAAAATTCCCATGGGTTTTCCTTATGAGTAAAGCTGGTATTATGTTGAATTCCATGGACTGTGCACTTTGTCCACAGTCTCTATGGAATGTTGTGTGAAAATTATAGGTAGGAATGAAGTTGGCCTCACGTAAAAAATTTGTCCTGGATTTCCAGACAACTTGGAGAAAAAAAAACCATAACTTTAATAAGCTGTTTGCATTACAATAATATTAGTTGCATGCAGATTAACTATTTCAAATTCTGCTCATTTGCCTCTTTCTATATTGTTGATACTTTTAGCAAGTACTGGCCGTATAGTTTCAGACTTAGAACAAAGTATTGCTTAGAACAGCAGTTAGAACAAAGTATTACTTTAAAATAAGCTGTCCACAACATACGATTGTATACAAATTAATCATTCCAAATTCCGCTAACTTACTTCATTCTATTTTGTTGATACTTTTAGCAAGTAGCGGGGTAATTTCAGACTTGCCCTGCGCATCCCCTGAAGGGGATATCGTTCAGCATGGAGAAAGATACCAAATGTCGGAATGTTCTTTCTGCGAATGTGACAACTCCACGCTCAGTTGCCAGTTTGAAACTTGTCCCCCGCTAACCTGCAGGAACCGCATCAAGTTTGAGGGAGTTTGCTGCAAAGCCTGCCCCTACAGTAAGTATTGAAAACACAATTTTAAGGTAAAATATATTGGACTGGTTATCGTCAGGGTAGCAACTGTTGTTTCAATCTGATAGGCCTATCTGATTCCCTCAAAGTCAAGACAGTAACATTTGACTATAAAAGGACTTCCAACTGTTGATATGAACATGAACAAAATCCCTCACTAAATTTGTCTTTTATTTTATTTTTACTGACTCACGACAGCCTAATTTGACAACGCCACAGGTTGAATTTACTCCTCGAAAAAGATTGATTGAATTCAAGTCGTTTTTGAAACAATGACTTTTGCTTGGTCTTAGGCTTGGGCTCCTACTGCCTGGCTGAATTTTTGTTATGGAAGCACCATTTTCTAAATGAGGGAGCCTAAATGTAAGCCCAAGCCTAGGCCCTATATATAAAGCTCGAGCCCATCTCATGCACAAGCCCAAGCTGTGGTTTCGAAAATGACGTAACGTTCACAGATTGCTCATTTTGTTATGTGAAGGAAACTTTCTAAAAATTACTTTTGGTAAATTTGTTCCCGCATTATTTTTAATACGGATGTAGAGACTTTACTTTCTCTATCCAAACTATTTTAAAAAGACGCAATAGCAACACTCAAGCTGTCTCATCCTACTTAAAGGCAGCGGACACTATTAGTAATTGTCAAAGACCAGCCTTCACAGTTGGTGTATCCCAACATATGCATAAAATAACAAACCTGTGAAAATTTGAGCTCAATCGTTCATCGAACTTGCGAGATAATCACTCACTTTCTCATCTTGCCTTCGACGATCCATTTGTCGCGCCTCAAGTTGGTGACTTTATCAATACCGCCCTCTATCTGCTGGGTGACGGGACGGCTGCAGACAAGCTGGTTGACCAGGAAGGCGAAGACGGACACCTTCTGGACGGCACTGAGGGCCTTGAAGGGGCAGGTACTCAGGATTACGCTTATCTGAAACACAAACAAGATTGGTAGGTTTTCATGAGTGAATTTAGTTTACACCTGTTAAAGACAGTGGACACTATTGGTAGTTGTCAAAGACCAGTCTCCTCACTTGGTGTATCTCAACATATGCATAAAATAACACACTCACTTTTGTTTCAGATGTGACCATTGAAGATGTGGTTCCAATCGTACCTCCCGATACCCAGATCGAGCAGGGTAAAGTGAGTGAGATTGCCCTAGATCTAGATGCGATGTACGCCTTCAACGCTGAGGCAACAAGTGTTGCTGGACAAGGCCTTTGGACAACGAGGCTGTGGATGGCTGAAAATGAAGACGGTACCGGCGAGCTCTCTGGCACTGTCATGGAGGAGGCCCTCACCGAAGGACAGCAGTCACAAGGTCTGAAGAGGAACCCTGGAGGAGTGTTCTCCATAGAGGATATCAGGTATCGCTTTGACTTGACTGATCATACATGTGAAGAAGCCAATTTCATTTGTGCTAAATTCAACAAAGGACCCAACCCAGAAGTGCAAAAGGACTACTTGACGTTCCACTTTACTGCCAAACCAACGAAGGACGTTTTGACTGGCTGTGTCGAAAATGCCTTCTGCAAAAGTAAGTTATCTTTTACTGGCAACTTGGAGGAAACCAACTGCAGTGCATGCTACAGGACCACTTCGGTAGTCCTTGGGTAATTTTTCAAACAATGTCTCACGATTCCCAATAAAAATAAGTGAGCATTCAAATGTGAATGGATTCTCTTCTTGGAGATTGCCTGGAAGTGGTTGCCTGTAAATTGCCAGGTGTGACATGGGCCTTAGTATTGTAACACAAAAATTCTGTGTCAATAACCACAACAATACGGAGCAATGAAACACACTAAAAACCAGTATTTCTGCTTGAATTCCTGACCGTTTTATTCCAGACGTCCAATCTTTATAAATTCACAGATCTAGACATAGGAAAACATCTCCACGCCCTGGTGGGTTTCCCAATCTTCCAGCAGGGGGCCAACCAGCAACTAGCTCCACCGCGGAGCCGTGCTGGCGCCCTCTACTGGCTGATTGGCACGAATGTTACAGTATTACTTAATAAGCTGTTCGCAACACAAGATTATTATTTACGATTGAACAGACTAATTATTCCAAATTCGGCCCACTTACCTCTGTCTATTTTGTTGATACTTTTAGCGGCAAGTAGCAACCCTGTAGTTTCTGATTTGCCCTGCTCATCTGGCGGGAAAATCATTACACACGGTGCAAGATACCACGTGTCTGAATGTTATTACTGCGAATGTGACAACTCCACGCTCAGTTGCCAAAATGAAACTTGGCATATATTAGTTTCATGGTTTCCCGGTAACATTAATTTCAAAATGCAAAGTGAAACTAATATGATTAAATACTTCAAATATTGTGAAACTTGCTCCTATATACACATGTAAATCAGGAATCATTTATTGCGTACATATTTTCTTCACACCTATCACTGTGTGCCCAAACTGCTAAAATTCCCATGGGTTTTCCTTATGAGTAAAGCTGGTATTATGTTGAATTCCATGGACTGTGCACTTTGTCCACAGTCTCTATGGAATGTTGTGTGAAAATTATAGGTAGGAATGAAGTTGGCCTCACGTAAAAAATTTGTCCTGGATTTCCAGACAACTTGGAGAAAAAAAAACCATAACTTTAATAAGCTGTTTGCATTACAATAATATTAGTTGCATGCAGATTAACTATTTCAAATTCTGCTCATTTGCCTCTTTCTATATTGTTGATACTTTTAGCAAGTACTGGCCGTATAGTTTCAGACTTAGAACAAAGTATTGCTTAGAACAGCAGTTAGAACAAAGTATTACTTTAAAATAAGCTGTCCACAACATACGATTGTATACAAATTAATCATTCCAAATTCCGCTAACTTACTTCATTCTATTTTGTTGATACTTTTAGCAAGTAGCGGGGTAATTTCAGACTTGCCCTGCGCATCCCCTGAAGGGGATATCGTTCAGCATGGAGAAAGATACCAAATGTCGGAATGTTCTTTCTGCGAATGTGACAACTCCACGCTCAGTTGCCAGTTTGAAACTTGTCCCCCGCTAACCTGCAGGAACCGCATCAAGTTTGAGGGAGTTTGCTGCAAAGCCTGCCCCTACAGTAAGTATTGAAAACACAATTTTAAGGTAAAATATATTGGACTGGTTATCGTCAGGGTAGCAACTGTTGTTTCAATCTGATAGGCCTATCTGATTCCCTCAAAGTCAAGACAGTAACATTTGACTATAAAAGGACTTCCAACTGTTGATATGAACATGAACAAAATCCCTCACTAAATTTGTCTTTTATTTTATTTTTACTGACTCACGACAGCCTAATTTGACAACGCCACAGGTTGAATTTACTCCTCGAAAAAGATTGATTGAATTCAAGTCGTTTTTGAAACAATGACTTTTGCTTGGTCTTAGGCTTGGGCTCCTACTGCCTGGCTGAATTTTTGTTATGGAAGCACCATTTTCTAAATGAGGGAGCCTAAATGTAAGCCCAAGCCTAGGCCCTATATATAAAGCTCGAGCCCATCTCATGCACAAGCCCAAGCTGTGGTTTCGAAAATGACGTAACGTTCACAGATTGCTCATTTTGTTATGTGAAGGAAACTTTCTAAAAATTACTTTTGGTAAATTTGTTCCCGCATTATTTTTAATACGGATGTAGAGACTTTACTTTCTCTATCCAAACTATTTTAAAAAGACGCAATAGCAACACTCAAGCTGTCTCATCCTACTTAAAGGCAGCGGACACTATTAGTAATTGTCAAAGACCAGCCTTCACAGTTGGTGTATCCCAACATATGCATAAAATAACAAACCTGTGAAAATTTGAGCTCAATCGTTCATCGAACTTGCGAGATAATCACTCACTTTCTCATCTTGCCTTCGACGATCCATTTGTCGCGCCTCAAGTTGGTGACTTTATCAATACCGCCCTCTATCTGCTGGGTGACGGGACGGCTGCAGACAAGCTGGTTGACCAGGAAGGCGAAGACGGACACCTTCTGGACGGCACTGAGGGCCTTGAAGGGGCAGGTACTCAGGATTACGCTTATCTGAAACACAAACAAGTTTGGTAGGTTTTCATGAGTGAATTTAGTTTACACCTGTTAAAGACAGTGGACACTATTGGTAGTTGTCAAAGACCAGTCTCCTCACTTGGTGTATCTCAACATATGCATAAAATAACACACTCACTTTTGTTTCAGATGTGACCATTGAAGATGTGGTTCCAATCGTACCTCCCGATACCCAGATCGAGCAGGGTAAAGTGAGTGAGATTTCCCTAGATCTAGATGCGATGTACGCCTTCAACGCTGAGGCAACAAGTGTTGCTGGACAAGGCCTTTGGACAACGAGGCTGTGGATGGCTGAAAATGAAGACGGTACCGGCGAGCTCTCTGGCACTGTCATGGAGGAGGCCCTCACCGAAGGACAGCAGTCACAAGGTCTGAAGAGGAACCCTGGAGGAGTGTTCTCCATAGAGGATATCAGGTATCGCTTTGACTTGACTGATCATACATGTGAAGAAGCCAATTTCATTTGTGCTAAATTCAACAAAGGACCCAACCCAGAAGTGCAAAAGGACTACTTGACGTTCCACTTTACTGCCAAACCAACGAAGGACGTTTTGACTGGCTGTGTCGAAAATGCCTTCTGCAAAAGTAAGTTATCTTTTACTGGCAACTTGGAGGAAACCAACTGCAGTGCATGCTACAGGACCACTTCGGTAGTCCTTGGGTAATTTTTCAAACAATGTCTCACGATTCCCAATAAAAATAAGTGAGCATTCAAATGTGAATGGATTCTCTTCTTGGAGATTGCCTGGAAGTGGTTGCCTGTAAATTGCCAGGTGTGACATGGGCCTTAGTATTGTAACACAAAAATTCTGTGTCAATAACCACAACAATACGGAGCAATGAAACACACTAAAAACCAGTATTTCTGCTTGAATTCCTGACCGTTTTATTCCAGACGTCCAATCTTTATAAATTCACAGATCTAGACATAGGAAAACATCTCCACGCCCTGGTGGGTTTCCCAATCTTCCAGCAGGGGGCCAACCAGCAACTAGCTCCACCGCGGAGCCGTGCTGGCGCCCTCTACTGGCTGATTGGCACGAATGTTACAGTATTACTTAATAAGCTGTTCGCAACACAAGATTATTATTTACGATTGAACAGACTAATTATTCCAAATTCGGCCCACTTACCTCTGTCTATTTTGTTGATACTTTTAGCGGCAAGTAGCAACCCTGTAGTTTCTGATTTGCCCTGCTCATCTGGCGGGAAAATCATTACACACGGTGCAAGATACCACGTGTCTGAATGTTATTACTGCGAATGTGACAACTCCACGCTCAGTTGCCAAAATGAAACTTGGCATATATTAGTTTCATGGTTTCCCGGTAACATTAATTTCAAAATGCAAAGTGAAACTAATATGATTAAATACTTCAAATATTGTGAAACTTGCTCCTATATACACATGTAAATCAGGAATCATTTATTGCGTACATATTTTCTTCACACCTATCACTGTGTGCCCAAACTGCTAAAATTCCCATGGGTTTTCCTTATGAGTAAAGCTGGTATTATGTTGAATTCCATGGACTGTGCACTTTGTCCACAGTCTCTATGGAATGTTGTGTGAAAATTATAGGTAGGAATGAAGTTGGCCTCACGTAAAAAATTTGTCCTGGATTTCCAGACAACTTGGAGAAAAAAAAAACATAACTTTAATAAGCTGTTTGCATTACAATAATATTAGTTGCATGCAGATTAACTATTTCAAATTCTGCTCATTTGCCTCTTTCTATATTGTTGATACTTTTAGCAAGTACTGGCCGTATAGTTTCAGACTTAGAACAAAGTATTGCTTAGAACAGCAGTTAGAACAAAGTATTACTTTAAAATAAGCTGTCCACAACATACGATTGTATACAAATTAATCATTCCAAATTCCGCTAACTTACTTCATTCTATTTTGTTGATACTTTTAGCAAGTAGCGGGGTAATTTCAGACTTGCCCTGCGCATCCCCTGAAGGGGATATCGTTCAGCATGGAGAAAGATACCAAATGTCGGAATGTTCTTTCTGCGAATGTGACAACTCCACGCTCAGTTGCCAGTTTGAAACTTGTCCCCCGCTAACCTGCAGGAACCGCATCAAGTTTGAGGGAGTTTGCTGCAAAGCCTGCCCCTACAGTAAGTATTGAAAACACAATTTTAAGGTAAAATATATTGGACTGGTTATCGTCAGGGTAGCAACTGTTGTTTCAATCTGATAGGCCTATCTGATTCCCTCAAAGTCAAGACAGTAACATTTGACTATAAAAGGACTTCCAACTGTTGATATGAACATGAACAAAATCCCTCACTAAATTTGTCTTTTATTTTATTTTTACTGACTCACGACAGCCTAATTTGACAACGCCACAGGTTGAATTTACTCCTCGAAAAAGATTGATTGAATTCAAGTCGTTTTTGAAACAATGACTTTTGCTTGGTCTTAGGCTTGGGCTCCTACTGCCTGGCTGAATTTTTGTTATGGAAGCACCATTTTCTAAATGAGGGAGCCTAAATGTAAGCCCAAGCCTAGGCCCTATATATAAAGCTCGAGCCCATCTCATGCACAAGCCCAAGCTGTGGTTTCGAAAATGACGTAACGTTCACAGATTGCTCATTTTGTTATGTGAAGGAAACTTTCTAAAAATTACTTTTGGTAAATTTGTTCCCGCATTATTTTTAATACGGATGTAGAGACTTTACTTTCTCTATCCAAACTATTTTAAAAAGACGCAATAGCAACACTCAAGCTGTCTCATCCTACTTAAAGGCAACGGACACTATTAGTAATTGTCAAAGACCAGCCTTCACAGTTGGTGTATCCCAACATATGCATAAAATAACAAACCTGTGAAAATTTGAGCTCAATCGTTCATCGAACTTGCGAGATAATCACTCACTTTCTCATCTTGCCTTCGACGATCCATTTGTCGCGCCTCAAGTTGGTGACTTTATCAATACCGCCCTCTATCTGCTGGGTGACGGGACGGCTGCAGACAAGCTGGTTGACCAGGAAGGCGAAGACGGACACCTTCTGGACGGCACTGAGGGCCTTGAAGGGGCAGGTACTCAGGATTACGCTTATCTGAAACACAAACAAGTTTGGTAGGTTTTCATGAGTGAATTTAGTTTACACCTGTTAAAGACAGTGGACACTATTGGTAGTTGTCAAAGACCAGTCTCCTCACTTGGTGTATCTCAACATATGCATAAAATAACACACTCACTTTTGTTTCAGATGTGACCGCTGAAGATGTAGTTCCAGTTGTACCTCCCGGCACTGAGATCGATCAGGGTAGAGAGAGTGAGATTACCCTGGATCTGATAATGATGTATTCTTACAACTCTGAGGCAACGAGTGTTGCTGGACAAGGACTTTGGACAACGAGACTGTGGATGGCTGAAAATGAAGACGGTACCGGCGAGCTCTCTGGCACTGTCATGGAGGAGGCCCTCACCGAAGGACAGCAGTCACAAGGTCTGAAGAGGAACCCTGGAGGAGTGTTCTCCATAGAGGATATCAGGTATCGCTTTGACTTGACTGATCATACATGTGAAGAAGCCAATTTCATTTGTGCTAAATTCAACAAAGGACCCAACCCAGAAGTGCAAAAGGACTACTTGACGTTCCACTTTACTGCCAAACCAACGAAGGACGTTTTGACTGGCTGTGTCGAAAATGCCTTCTGCAAAAGTAAGTTATCTTTTACTGGCAACTTGGAGGAAACCAACTACAGTGCATGCTACAGGACCACTTCGGTAGTCCTTGGGTAATTTTTCAAACAATGTCTCACGATTCCCAATAAAAATAAGTGAGCATTCAAATGTGAATGGATTCTCTTCTTAGAGATTGCCTGGAAGTGGTTGCCTGTAAATTGCCAGGTGTGACATGGGCCTTAGTATTGTAACACAAAAATTCTGTGTCAATAACCACAACAATACGGAGCAATGAAACACACTAAAAACCAGTATTTCTGCTTGAATTCCTGACCGTTTTATTCCAGACGTCCAATCTTTATAAATTCACAGATCTAGACATAGGAAAACATCTCCACGCCCTGGTGGGTTTCCCAATCTTCCAGCAGGGGGCCAACCAGCAACTAGCTCCACCGCGGAGCCGTGCTGGCGCCCTCTACTGGCTGATTGGCACGAATGTTACAGTATTACTTAATAAGCTGTTCGCAACACAAGATTATTATTTACGATTGAACAGACTAATTATTCCAAATTCGGCCCACTTACCTCTGTCTATTTTGTTGATACTTTTAGCGGCAAGTAGCAACCCTGTAGTTTCTGATTTGCCCTGCTCATCTGGCGGGAAAATCATTACACACGGTGCAAGATACCACGTGTCTGAATGTTATTACTGCGAATGTGACAACTCCACGCTCAGTTGCCAAAATGAAACTTGGCATATATTAGTTTCATGGTTTCCCGGTAACATTAATTTCAAAATGCAAAGTGAAACTAATATGATTAAATACTTCAAATATTGTGAAACTTGCTCCTATATACACATGTAAATCAGGAATCATTTATTGCGTACATATTTTCTTCACACCTATCACTGTGTGCCCAAACTGCTAAAATTCCCATGGGTTTTCCTTATGAGTAAAGCTGGTATTATGTTGAATTCCATGGACTGTGCACTTTGTCCACAGTCTCTATGGAATGTTGTGTGAAAATTATAGGTAGGAATGAAGTTGGCCTCACGTAAAAAATTTGTCCTGGATTTCCAGACAACTTGGAGAAAAAAAAACCATAACTTTAATAAGCTGTTTGCATTACAATAATATTAGTTGCATGCAGATTAACTATTTCAAATTCTGCTCATTTGCCTCTTTCTATATTGTTGATACTTTTAGCAAGTACTGGCCGTATAGTTTCAGACTTAGAACAAAGTATTGCTTAGAACAGCAGTTAGAACAAAGTATTACTTTAAAATAAGCTGTCCACAACATACGATTGTATACAAATTAATCATTCCAAATTCCGCTAACTTACTTCATTCTATTTTGTTGATACTTTTAGCAAGTAGCGGGGTAATTTCAGACTTGCCCTGCGCATCCCCTGAAGGGGATATCGTTCAGCATGGAGAAAGATACCAAATGTCGGAATGTTCTTTCTGCGAATGTGACAACTCCACGCTCAGTTGCCAGTTTGAAACTTGTCCCCCGCTAACCTGCAGGAACCGCATCAAGTTTGAGGGAGTTTGCTGCAAAGCCTGCCCCTACAGTAAGTATTGAAAACACAATTTTAAGGTAAAATATATTGGACTGGTTATCGTCAGGGTAGCAACTGTTGTTTCAATCTGATAGGCCTATCTGATTCCCTCAAAGTCAAGACAGTAACATTTGACTATAAAAGGACTTCCAACTGTTGATATGAACATGAACAAAATCCCTCACTAAATTTGTCTTTTATTTTATTTTTACTGACTCACGACAGCCTAATTTGACAACGCCACAGGTTGAATTTACTCCTCGAAAAAGATTGATTGAATTCAAGTCGTTTTTGAAACAATGACTTTTGCTTGGTCTTAGGCTTGGGCTCCTACTGCCTGGCTGAATTTTTGTTATGGAAGCACCATTTTCTAAATGAGGGAGCCTAAATGTAAGCCCAAGCCTAGGCCCTATATATAAAGCTCGAGCCCATCTCATGCACAAGCCCAAGCTGTGGTTTCGAAAATGACGTAACGTTCACAGATTGCTCATTTTGTTATGTGAAGGAAACTTTCTAAAAATTACTTTTGGTAAATTTGTTCCCGCATTATTTTTAATACGGATGTAGAGACTTTACTTTCTCTATCCAAACTATTTTAAAAAGACGCAATAGCAACACTCAAGCTGTCTCATCCTACTTAAAGGCAGCGGACACTATTAGTAATTGTCAAAGACCAGCCTTCACAGTTGGTGTATCCCAACATATGCATAAAATAACAAACCTGTGAAAATTTGAGCTCAATCGTTCATCGAACTTGCGAGATAATCACTCACTTTCTCATCTTGCCTTCGACGATCCATTTGTCGCGCCTCAAGTTGGTGACTTTATCAATACCGCCCTCTATCTGCTGGGTGACGGGACGGCTGCAGACAAGCTGGTTGACCAGGAAGGCGAAGACGGACACCTTCTGGACGGCACTGAGGGCCTTGAAGGGGCAGGTACTCAGGATTACGCTTATCTGAAACACAAACAAGTTTGGTAGGTTTTCATGAGTGAATTTAGTTTACACCTGTTAAAGACAGTGGACACTATTGGTAGTTGTCAAAGACCAGTCTCCTCACTTGGTGTATCTCAACATATGCATAAAATAACACACTCACTTTTGTTTCAGATGTGACCATTGAAGATGTGGTTCCAATCGTACCTCCCGATACCCAGATCGAGCAGGGTAAAGTGAGTGAGATTGCCCTAGATCTAGATGCGATGTACGCCTTCAACGCTGAGGCAACAAGTGTTGCTGGACAAGGCCTTTGGACAACGAGGCTGTGGATGGCTGAAAATGAAGACGGTACCGGCGAGCTCTCTGGCACTGTCATGGAGGAGGCCCTCACCGAAGGACAGCAGTCACAAGGTCTGAAGAGGAACCCTGGAGGAGTGTTCTCCATAGAGGATATCAGGTATCGCTTTGACTTGACTGATCATACATGTGAAGAAGCCAATTTCATTTGTGCTAAATTCAACAAAGGACCCAACCCAGAAGTGCAAAAGGACTACTTGACGTTCCACTTTACTGCCAAACCAACGAAGGACGTTTTGACTGGCTGTGTCGAAAATGCCTTCTGCAAAAGTAAGTTATCTTTTACTGGCAACTTGGAGGAAACCAACTGCAGTGCATGCTACAGGACCACTTCGGTAGTCCTTGGGTAATTTTTCAAACAATGTCTCACGATTCCCAATAAAAATAAGTGAGCATTCAAATGTGAATGGATTCTCTTCTTGGAGATTGCCTGGAAGTGGTTGCCTGTAAATTGCCAGGTGTGACATGGGCCTTAGTATTGTAACACAAAAATTCTGTGTCAATAACCACAACAATACGGAGCAATGAAACACACTAAAAACCAGTATTTCTGCTTGAATTCCTGACCGTTTTATTCCAGACGTCCAATCTTTATAAATTCACAGATCTAGACATAGGAAAACATCTCCACGCCCTGGTGGGTTTCCCAATCTTCCAGCAGGGGGCCAACCAGCAACTAGCTCCACCGCGGAGCCGTGCTGGCGCCCTCTACTGGCTGATTGGCACGAATGTTACAGTATTACTTAATAAGCTGTTCGCAACACAAGATTATTATTTACGATTGAACAGACTAATTATTCCAAATTCGGCCCACTTACCTCTGTCTATTTTGTTGATACTTTTAGCGGCAAGTAGCAACCCTGTAGTTTCTGATTTGCCCTGCTCATCTGGCGGGAAAATCATTACACACGGTGCAAGATACCACGTGTCTGAATGTTATTACTGCGAATGTGACAACTCCACGCTCAGTTGCCAAAATGAAACTTGGCATATATTAGTTTCATGGTTTCCCGGTAACATTAATTTCAAAATGCAAAGTGAAACTAATATGATTAAATACTTCAAATATTGTGAAACTTGCTCCTATATACACATGTAAATCAGGAATCATTTATTGCGTACATATTTTCTTCACACCTATCACTGTGTGCCCAAACTGCTAAAATTCCCATGGGTTTTCCTTATGAGTAAAGCTGGTATTATGTTGAATTCCATGGACTGTGCACTTTGTCCACAGTCTCTATGGAATGTTGTGTGAAAATTATAGGTAGGAATGAAGTTGGCCTCACGTAAAAAATTTGTCCTGGATTTCCAGACAACTTGGAGAAAAAAAAAACATAACTTTAATAAGCTGTTTGCATTACAATAATATTAGTTGCATGCAGATTAACTATTTCAAATTCTGCTCATTTGCCTCTTTCTATATTGTTGATACTTTTAGCAAGTACTGGCCGTATAGTTTCAGACTTAGAACAAAGTATTGCTTAGAACAGCAGTTAGAACAAAGTATTACTTTAAAATAAGCTGTCCACAACATACGATTGTATACAAATTAATCATTCCAAATTCCGCTAACTTACTTCATTCTATTTTGTTGATACTTTTAGCAAGTAGCGGGGTAATTTCAGACTTGCCCTGCGCATCCCCTGAAGGGGATATCGTTCAGCATGGAGAAAGATACCAAATGTCGGAATGTTCTTTCTGCGAATGTGACAACTCCACGCTCAGTTGCCAGTTTGAAACTTGTCCCCCGCTAACCTGCAGGAACCGCATCAAGTTTGAGGGAGTTTGCTGCAAAGCCTGCCCCTACAGTAAGTATTGAAAACACAATTTTAAGGTAAAATATATTGGACTGGTTATCGTCAGGGTAGCAACTGTTGTTTCAATCTGATAGGCCTATCTGATTCCCTCAAAGTCAAGACAGTAACATTTGACTATAAAAGGACTTCCAACTGTTGATATGAACATGAACAAAATCCCTCACTAAATTTGTCTTTTATTTTATTTTTACTGACTCACGACAGCCTAATTTGACAACGCCACAGGTTGAATTTACTCCTCGAAAAAGATTGATTGAATTCAAGTCGTTTTTGAAACAATGACTTTTGCTTGGTCTTAGGCTTGGGCTCCTACTGCCTGGCTGAATTTTTGTTATGGAAGCACCATTTTCTAAATGAGGGAGCCTAAATGTAAGCCCAAGCCTAGGCCCTATATATAAAGCTCGAGCCCATCTCATGCACAAGCCCAAGCTGTGGTTTCGAAAATGACGTAACGTTCACAGATTGCTCATTTTGTTATGTGAAGGAAACTTTCTAAAAATTACTTTTGGTAAATTTGTTCCCGCATTATTTTTAATACGGATGTAGAGACTTTACTTTCTCTATCCAAACTATTTTAAAAAGACGCAATAGCAACACTCAAGCTGTCTCATCCTACTTAAAGGCAACGGACACTATTAGTAATTGTCAAAGACCAGCCTTCACAGTTGGTGTATCCCAACATATGCATAAAATAACAAACCTGTGAAAATTTGAGCTCAATCGTTCATCGAACTTGCGAGATAATCACTCACTTTCTCATCTTGCCTTCGACGATCCATTTGTCGCGCCTCAAGTTGGTGACTTTATCAATACCGCCCTCTATCTGCTGGGTGACGGGACGGCTGCAGACAAGCTGGTTGACCAGGAAGGCGAAGACGGACACCTTCTGGACGGCACTGAGGGCCTTGAAGGGGCAGGTACTCAGGATTACGCTTATCTGAAACACAAACAAGTTTGGTAGGTTTTCATGAGTGAATTTAGTTTACACCTGTTAAAGACAGTGGACACTATTGGTAGTTGTCAAAGACCAGTCTCCTCACTTGGTGTATCTCAACATATGCATAAAATAACACACTCACTTTTGTTTCAGATGTGACCATTGAAGATGTGGTTCCAATCGTACCTCCCGATACCCAGATCGAGCAGGGTAAAGTGAGTGAGATTGCCCTAGATCTAGATGCGATGTACGCCTTCAACGCTGAGGCAACAAGTGTTGCTGGACAAGGCCTTTGGACAACGAGGCTGTGGATGGCTGAAAATGAAGACGGTACCGGCGAGCTCTCTGGCACTGTCATGGAGGAGGCCCTCACCGAAGGACAGCAGTCACAAGGTCTGAAGAGGAACCCTGGAGGAGTGTTCTCCATAGAGGATATCAGGTATCGCTTTGACTTGACTGATCATACATGTGAAGAAGCCAATTTCATTTGTGCTAAATTCAACAAAGGACCCAACCCAGAAGTGCAAAAGGACTACTTGACGTTCCACTTTACTGCCAAACCAACGAAGGACGTTTTGACTGGCTGTGTCGAAAATGCCTTCTGCAAAAGTAAGTTATCTTTTACTGGCAACTTGGAGGAAACCAACTGCAGTGCATGCTACAGGACCACTTCGGTAGTCCTTGGGTAATTTTTCAAACAATGTCTCACGATTCCCAATAAAAATAAGTGAGCATTCAAATGTGAATGGATTCTCTTCTTGGAGATTGCCTGGAAGTGGTTGCCTGTAAATTGCCAGGTGTGACATGGGCCTTAGTATTGTAACACAAAAATTCTGTGTCAATAACCACAACAATACGGAGCAATGAAACACACTAAAAACCAGTATTTCTGCTTGAATTCCTGACCGTTTTATTCCAGACGTCCAATCTTTATAAATTCACAGATCTAGACATAGGAAAACATCTCCACGCCCTGGTGGGTTTCCCAATCTTCCAGCAGGGGGCCAACCAGCAACTAGCTCCACCGCGGAGCCGTGCTGGCGCCCTCTACTGGCTGATTGGCACGAATGTTACAGTATTACTTAATAAGCTGTTCGCAACACAAGATTATTATTTACGATTGAACAGACTAATTATTCCAAATTCGGCCCACTTACCTCTGTCTATTTTGTTGATACTTTTAGCGGCAAGTAGCAACCCTGTAGTTTCTGATTTGCCCTGCTCATCTGGCGGGAAAATCATTACACACGGTGCAAGATACCACGTGTCTGAATGTTATTACTGCGAATGTGACAACTCCACGCTCAGTTGCCAAAATGAAACTTGGCATATATTAGTTTCATGGTTTCCCGGTAACATTAATTTCAAAATGCAAAGTGAAACTAATATGATTAAATACTTCAAATATTGTGAAACTTGCTCCTATATACACATGTAAATCAGGAATCATTTATTGCGTACATATTTTCTTCACACCTATCACTGTGTGCCCAAACTGCTAAAATTCCCATGGGTTTTCCTTATGAGTAAAGCTGGTATTATGTTGAATTCCATGGACTGTGCACTTTGTCCACAGTCTCTATGGAATGTTGTGTGAAAATTATAGGTAGGAATGAAGTTGGCCTCACGTAAAAAATTTGTCCTGGATTTCCAGACAACTTGGAGAAAAAAAAACCATAACTTTAATAAGCTGTTTGCATTACAATAATATTAGTTGCATGCAGATTAACTATTTCAAATTCTGCTCATTTGCCTCTTTCTATATTGTTGATACTTTTAGCAAGTACTGGCCGTATAGTTTCAGACTTAGAACAAAGTATTGCTTAGAACAGCAGTTAGAACAAAGTATTACTTTAAAATAAGCTGTCCACAACATACGATTGTATACAAATTAATCATTCCAAATTCCGCTAACTTACTTCATTCTATTTTGTTGATACTTTTAGCAAGTAGCGGGGTAATTTCAGACTTGCCCTGCGCATCCCCTGAAGGGGATATCGTTCAGCATGGAGAAAGATACCAAATGTCGGAATGTTCTTTCTGCGAATGTGACAACTCCACGCTCAGTTGCCAGTTTGAAACTTGTCCCCCGCTAACCTGCAGGAACCGCATCAAGTTTGAGGGAGTTTGCTGCAAAGCCTGCCCCTACAGTAAGTATTGAAAACACAATTTTAAGGTAAAATATATTGGACTGGTTATCGTCAGGGTAGCAACTGTTGTTTCAATCTGATAGGCCTATCTGATTCCCTCAAAGTCAAGACAGTAACATTTGACTATAAAAGGACTTCCAACTGTTGATATGAACATGAACAAAATCCCTCACTAAATTTGTCTTTTATTTTATTTTTACTGACTCACGACAGCCTAATTTGACAACGCCACAGGTTGAATTTACTCCTCGAAAAAGATTGATTGAATTCAAGTCGTTTTTGAAACAATGACTTTTGCTTGGTCTTAGGCTTGGGCTCCTACTGCCTGGCTGAATTTTTGTTATGGAAGCACCATTTTCTAAATGAGGGAGCCTAAATGTAAGCCCAAGCCTAGGCCCTATATATAAAGCTCGAGCCCATCTCATGCACAAGCCCAAGCTGTGGTTTCGAAAATGACGTAACGTTCACAGATTGCTCATTTTGTTATGTGAAGGAAACTTTCTAAAAATTACTTTTGGTAAATTTGTTCCCGCATTATTTTTAATACGGATGTAGAGACTTTACTTTCTCTATCCAAACTATTTTAAAAAGACGCAATAGCAACACTCAAGCTGTCTCATCCTACTTAAAGGCAACGGACACTATTAGTAATTGTCAAAGACCAGCCTTCACAGTTGGTGTATCCCAACATATGCATAAAATAACAAACCTGTGAAAATTTGAGCTCAATCGTTCATCGAACTTGCGAGATAATCACTCACTTTCTCATCTTGCCTTCGACGATCCATTTGTCGCGCCTCAAGTTGGTGACTTTATCAATACCTCCCTCTATCTGCTGGGTGACGGGACGGCTGCAGACAAGCTGGTTGACCAGGAAGGCGAAGACGGACACCTTCTGGACGGCACTGAGGGCCTTGAAGGGGCAGGTACTCAGGATTACGCTTATCTGAAACACAAACAAGTTTGGTAGGTTTTCATGAGTGAATTTAGTTTACACCTGTTAAAGACAGTGGACACTATTGGTAGTTGTCAAAGACCAGTCTCCTCACTTGGTGTATCTCAACATATGCATAAAATAACACACTCACTTTTGTTTCAGATGTGACCGCTGAAGATGTAGTTCCAGTTGTACCTCCCGGCACTGAGATCGATCAGGGTAGAGAGAGTGAGATTACCCTGGATCTGATAATGATGTATTCTTACAACTCTGAGGCAACGAGTGTTGCTGGACAAGGACTTTGGACAACGAGACTGTGGATGGCTGAAAATGAAGACGGTACAGGCGAGCTCTCTGGCACTGTCATGGAGGAGGCCCTCACCGAAGGACAGCAGTCACAAGGTCTGAAGAGGAACCCTGGAGGAGTGTTCTCCATAGAGGATATCAGGTATCGCTTTGACTTGACTGATCATACATGTGAAGAAGCCAATTTCATTTGTGCTAAATTCAACAAAGGACCCAACCCAGAAGTGCAAAAGGACTACTTGACGTTCCACTTTACTGCCAAACCAACGAAGGACGTTTTGACTGGCTGTGTCGAAAATGCCTTCTGCAAAAGTAAGTTATCTTTTACTGGCAACTTGGAGGAAACCAACTACAGTGCATGCTACAGGACCACTTCGGTAGTCCTTGGGTAATTTTTCAAACAATGTCTCACGATTCCCAATAAAAATAAGTGAGCATTCAAATGTGAATGGATTCTCTTCTTGGAGATTGCCTGGAAGTGGTTGCCTGTAAATTGCCAGGTGTGACATGGGCCTTAGTATTGTAACACAAAAATTCTGTGTCAATAACCACAACAATACGGAGCAATGAAACACACTAAAAACCAGTATTTCTGCTTGAATTCCTGACCGTTTTATTCCAGACGTCCAATCTTTATAAATTCACAGATCTAGACATAGGAAAACATCTCCACGCCCTGGTGGGTTTCCCAATCTTCCAGCAGGGGGCCAACCAGCAACTAGCTCCACCGCGGAGCCGTGCTGGCGCCCTCTACTGGCTGATTGGCACGAATGTTACAGTATTACTTAATAAGCTGTTCGCAACACAAGATTATTATTTACGATTGAACAGACTAATTATTCCAAATTCGGCCCACTTACCTCTGTCTATTTTGTTGATACTTTTAGCGGCAAGTAGCAACCCTGTAGTTTCTGATTTGCCCTGCTCATCTGGCGGGAAAATCATTACACACGGTGCAAGATACCACGTGTCTGAATGTTATTACTGCGAATGTGACAACTCCACGCTCAGTTGCCAAAATGAAACTTGGCATATATTAGTTTCATGGTTTCCCGGTAACATTAATTTCAAAATGCAAAGTGAAACTAATATGATTAAATACTTCAAATATTGTGAAACTTGCTCCTATATACACATGTAAATCAGGAACCATTTATTGCGTACATATTTTCTTCACACCTATCACTGTGTGCCCAAACTGCTAAAATTCCCATGGGTTTTCCTTATGAGTAAAGCTGGTATTATGTTGAATTCCATGGACTGTGCACTTTGTCCACAGTCTCTATGGAATGTTGTGTGAAAATTATAGGTAGGAATGAAGTTGGCCTCACGTAAAAAATTTGTCCTGGATTTCCAGACAACTTGGAGAAAAAAAAACCATAACTTTAATAAGCTGTTTGCATTACAATAATATTAGTTGCATGCAGATTAACTATTTCAAATTCTGCTCATTTGCCTCTTTCTATATTGTTGATACTTTAAGCAAGTACTGGCCGTATAGTTTCAGACTTAGAACAAAGTATTGCTTAGAACAGCAGTTAGAACAAAGTATTACTTTAAAATAAGCTGTCCACAACATACGATTGTATACAAATTAATCATTCCAAATTCCGCTAACTTACTTCATTCTATTTTGTTGATACTTTTAGCAAGTAGCGGGGTAATTTCAGACTTGCCCTGCGCATCCCCTGAAGGGGATATCGTTCAGCATGGAGAAAGATACCAAATGTCGGAATGTTCTTTCTGCGAATGTGACAACTCCACGCTCAGTTGCCAGTTTGAAACTTGTCCCCCGCTAACCTGCAGGAACCGCATCAAGTTTGAGGGAGTTTGCTGCAAAGCCTGCCCCTACAGTAAGTATTGAAAACACAATTTTAAGGTAAAATATATTGGACTGGTTATCGTCAGGGTAGCAACTGTTGTTTCAATCTGATAGGCCTATCTGATTCCCTCAAAGTCAAGACAGTAACATTTGACTATAAAAGGACTTCCAACTGTTGATATGAACATGAACAAAATCCCTCACTAAATTTGTCTTTTATTTTATTTTTACTGACTCACGACAGCCTAATTTGACAACGCCACAGGTTGAATTTACTCCTCGAAAAAGATTGATTGAATTCAAGTCGTTTTTGAAACAATGACTTTTGCTTGGTCTTAGGCTTGGGCTCCTACTGCCTGGCTGAATTTTTGTTATGGAAGCACCATTTTCTAAATGAGGGAGCCTAAATGTAAGCCCAAGCCTAGGCCCTATATATAAAGCTCGAGCCCATCTCATGCACAAGCCCAAGCTGTGGTTTCGAAAATGACGTAACGTTCACAGATTGCTCATTTTGTTATGTGAAGGAAACTTTCTAAAAATTACTTTTGGTAAATTTGTTCCCGCATTATTTTTAATACGGATGTAGAGACTTTACTTTCTCTATCCAAACTATTTTAAAAAGACGCAATAGCAACACTCAAGCTGTCTCATCCTACTTAAAGGCAACGGACACTATTAGTAATTGTCAAAGACCAGCCTTCACAGTTGGTGTATCCCAACATATGCATAAAATAACAAACCTGTGAAAATTTGAGCTCAATCGTTCATCGAACTTGCGAGATAATCACTCACTTTCTCATCTTGCCTTCGACGATCCATTTGTCGCGCCTCAAGTTGGTGACTTTATCAATACCGCCCTCTATCTGCTGGGTGACGGGACGGCTGCAGACAAGCTGGTTGACCAGGAAGGCGAAGACGGACACCTTCTGGACGGCACTGAGGGCCTTGAAGGGGCAGGTACTCAGGATTACGCTTATCTGAAACACAAACAAGTTTGGTAGGTTTTCATGAGTGAATTTAGTTTACACCTGTTAAAGACAGTGGACACTATTGGTAGTTGTCAAAGACCAGTCTCCTCACTTGGTGTATCTCAACATATGCATAAAATAACACACTCACTTTTGTTTCAGATGTGACCATTGAAGATGTGGTTCCAATCGTACCTCCCGATACCCAGATCGAGCAGGGTAAAGTGAGTGAGATTGCCCTAGATCTAGATGCGATGTACGCCTTCAACGCTGAGGCAACAAGTGTTGCTGGACAAGGCCTTTGGACAACGAGGCTGTGGATGGCTGAAAATGAAGACGGTACCGGCGAGCTCTCTGGCACTGTCATGGAGGAGGCCCTCACCGAAGGACAGCAGTCACAAGGTCTGAAGAGGAACCCTGGAGGAGTGTTCTCCATAGAGGATATCAGGTATCGCTTTGACTTGACTGGTCATACATGTGAAGAAGCCAATTTCATTTGTGCTAAATTCAACAAAGGACCCCACCCAGAAGTCGAAAATGACTACTTGACGTTCCACTTTACTGCTAAACCAACGAAGGACGTTTTGACTGGCTGTGTCGAAAATACCTTCTGCAAAAGTAAGTTATTGGTTGTACCGTTACAAAGGCAAAGTAGGCCTAACCTAGCCCTGGTGGCCTTTCGTAGTACAGAGGAAGAGTCCTATATAGGGCTAGCCTATACCCATTGGTTTTGGGAACCGTTTGATAAAACCAACATGGTCGCGTTTTGGAGGGAGACGTCGCCGAAAATCTTGAGCGACTATATCCTTGCAGGAGTGCACAATCTGAGAAATAATTGTCTCAGATCAACTTTTGCAGCCAAAAAGAAATAAACTTTTTACATAACTATATAATTATTCTTTTGAGGTGAAATGGTTTATTTTTGCAATGATAAAATAAGGTTAATCAATCTATATTTCTAGGTGTGACAGTGACTTACTTGGATTGGGAGCGCGGAGTTGGAAAGATGAAGTATGGTGTCCCTACAATTCTGACAATTGATGCTACTGTTGGCACCGCCGCAGAGAGCAGTGAGCTGGAAGGTTCGGGCCTATGGAAAATGAACATTTTCGGCAGCGAGAACATGGATGGCTCTGGCAAGCGTAAACCTCTAAAATCACAGATCCTGAGTGCTGATGACCAGTCCAAGCCATTGATATCTCCCGGCAGTCGTATGCACTTCATAGGTATCTCAACGTCATTCCCCATTGAGGATGTTGGCTGCGGAGAGCTAAGCTATCTCTGCCTGGAATTTGAAAGTGGTCAAAACCCATCATACGCATTTGGCACTTCCACTGGTGAAGATTCGTTGATCAGTTGTAAAGCAGAAGAATGCAAAGGTATGAGACAATTTAGTCTTGTTGGAGTTGGTATGTAGCCCCTGCCCAAAATTGATATAGCGCCACCAAAGTGCCATGTTTCAGGAGGTAGCCATGTTTTTGCTACGTGGCAGCTAAATTTGTCTGTAAATGTTTGTATACATTGTGTCCTGATTTAATGAACCACCCCTTCAGAAATGTCTGCAATCTTTCAAAGAGTGTGCGTTATTTCAAATAACTATTAATGAGAGCTACTTGCAGCAGGCTTAGCATCTTTTTTTCCCATTTTTTTTTTTTTTAATTATGGGAAATCAAGCTCTCAAGCACGCTTGGGCAGGCTAGCAATTAAGCTTCCAGGGTGGCCAGCAAGCTTCCAGGCATGCTAGCAAACTTAGGGACAAAAAAAGGAGAAGCTGGATGAGTGCCTACATATACCTGAAAATAAAAACCATAAATTCACCCAACCCAAACTAACCACACAAAAGACACAATATATATGGGCTTCATAAATTGGGCTTGAGATATTGATAACAATAACAATACTAATATTGAAGTCTTATATAGCGCAAATCTACCAATAAGGTACTCAAGGCGCTGAGTTACATCTTTTTAAAAAGATAGGTTATTGAAGTGATGAGTTCTGAGACCCATAATATGTAGCACCTTAGTGTTTTATAAGGGGCTATATTATTGATGCTTATATAAAGAACTATTTGAATATCATTGTGTTGCAGAAATTATTTAGATGTGTTCTTCTAAATTCATTTTCTGTTGCCATTTAGACAAACATTGTGAACGTTGTACAACTTAACGAAAAGCTTGTTGTTGAATATTATGTGCACTTAAAATACTATGGTTTGTTTTCAGTCATACTTAGGGGAGATAACCTGTGGTGTGTGGGTCGGCCCTACGGGAGGGACTTGGTGGTTTGAACTTCACTTTGTTGCGGAGTCTTCATCAGGGATCAGCTGGAGAAGGATTGGAACGCCCGTTCTCAAACTGTACCGGTGATCGTTGTTAAAGCATGAGTGATATAATCGTATTCTTAATGAAAAAAATGTTTTGCTTGTTTAACCGTTAAAACAGGAGTAGGCCTACTTCAATAAACTTATTTAAAAATCGCGTTTGGGGAAATCACTTCAGCAGAACTTATTAAATCTAAGGATCCAAAAGGGCTATCGACGTGAGGAAATGCAAAAATTACCCGTTTCTTCCTAATACTTAGAATATGCACACCCTCAACAAAGTAAATATTTTATTTGTTTGACATGATTTTTTTTCATGGGAATGGTCTCTAAATGTTTTCCAAACACGTCTTTGTACTCATCATGTTGAGAAACATTGCAGTGACCATTCCCATGAAGAAAACAAATTATGTGAAAAAAAATGTCTACCTTGTATAGGGTGTGCATACATATTTTAGGGGGGAAAACGGTAATTTTTAATTTATGCAAATTATGCAGATTTCCCCTGCTTACTTTTTTCTACTTTTTGGATATGTTGTTTAAGAGGGTTTCACCGATACTTTTTGGATATGTTGTTTAAGAGGGTTTCAGGAGACACTTGCAAAGAAAATCATTTGTGTTGCAAGTGTGTCTAGGATCAAACCATAGATTGACAATAGACTACTGCTTAGGGCCTATGATGTTACTGCCTGTAGAATTGATCACTTTTCATGACGTGGTTGGGGTAGAATTTAGTGGTAAACACCGTCCAGATATTGACTCTGCTTAGAAAATGTCATTGTTAAGCAGAACAAGTCACTGAGGAACCACTCGCACCAACTATTAACTTTATGATTTTTTATACCAGGTAAACATTTTTCTATGCGTAAACTAGTCAGCATTTTTTTGTGTGCTTACAGGCTTTCTAAAATAGGGCCAGTCTTTTTGAAACAAGTTTTAACTAGTTACCAAAACGGGTTTAAACGGGTTTAAGTGTCCTCTCTCACCTTGGTGGGTTTTTTTTTTTGCTCTGAGTGCTGCTTGTTCTTTGCTTCTGATTCTGTGTTTGTAGTTTTTGCAATTAATAAAGCTTCCCGGAATGTCATAATTATTGTGTATGACTTTTTGTTCTCCGTTTGTACAATTAAATCTTGAACAATGGTTAAATTTAGTTGGAATAGGCCTACTTGCTCGAAGCTTTAAGTTTAAAACAAATTATCGTTGCAAAAAATATAAATGAAGGCCCACTGTTCACCCCACTGTTGCTAGGCAAAATTTCACAACTCGTAACAATTACTCTGAAGATTAATTTCTATGATCATAGTAATTTGTATTATGTGAGGTACTTTGCTTGAAAATTTAGATTGTTACTCGTAAGACCAATCGTAACACTAAGTGATTTCAACCCGAAGTCACTAGGCCCCATCTGCTGAGCCTATTTCTACATGGTTAAATACACACAGAGAGGGAAATGAAACTTGCAAAAACAATTAGTAAGTGGCGCTGGCTACTCTTACAGAGTCTTTCTCAAAGGCTAAAAATGAAAATGAAGTTTATAAAACGTAACTGCGCTTTTGCCATAGTCGCACTGTAGGCCCCTTTTCTTCATGTCTTCAACCACCCTTCTGCATGCTGCCTGAGATCGAGTTATGGAAGTTAGTAGTTTATAGGCGAGCAATAACACAAACATATTCTTGCTATGGCTCAACTAACTCAATTTCAACCAGGTTAGAATGCAACTGCAACCACCAGTGTGTCAAAATATCAAATTTGAAATTCCCGCCCTTTTCAGTAGTCATGTGGTCTCTTGATGTGTCATCATATGTAGGTACGCATGCAGTTGTGGTAGACTCTTCTTATTTAATAGAATGGAAGAAGATGATGTTTTTTCCATGCAGTGAATGTAGGGTTAATAAGTCTCCTTGTATTTTGATATGTAGTGCGCACATGTGTCGCACCAGAGATTCCGTGTCACCAATGTGAAAATAGGGAGATTGCGATTCGGGACAGGACGGTATAGAGGACAGGACGGTAACCGAATTTGGCGGTCCTGGCTGCAGTTTTGTTACCGCACTGGCTGTCGCATACACGCAAAGGTATGGGCGCCCGGACCCCTTTGACCTGGACAAGTGCATGATATTCCGACGAAACTCAACAACCAATCAGACAACGTTTCCATATTATTTGTAGGCAGTTTCGATTCCTAGCATAGCTGTGGACCGGACCCGCGGACCACACGGTGACACGGCGATCGAGTGGTTGCGTGATCACGTGAAAGTGATTTCCCTATCTGTCAAGACTTACTTGCTCACTGTCATGTTGAGCCACATTGAGCCACTACCGGTGACGGCGTAACTAGAGTAAATATTTTAGGGGGACACAAGGGATGGGAGCACAAGTTTTTCTAGGGGGCCCTCCAGAACAAGGGGGATCTAGCCTTGCTCAAGGCAGTCGCATTTATTTACTCCGAAAGGACGCCGCACACGTACCACTGACCCGCACGCGGATCGGAGGCCGCACCATTTTTGTTTGGCCTGCTGACCGTACATGCGGCCTCGAACTCAAGAACCATTTGGATTTGTGTCTCACTCCACGCAAATGATAAACTACTGCCCATTATTTGAGGTTAAGGCCTGCAGGTCAAATGCTTTTAAAATTATAATAATTGTGAGGTATTTGAAATTCCACTTAATTTAATTGCAAATGACAGGTTTTTCAGCAAATCCAGTGTCCCGAATGGCGCAGTGTGGTCTGTGGAGATTCAGGTTGTCATGTGACCGTGAAATTAGGACTTACACGCCTTGACCTTTTGAGAAGTTGGCCTTGTGACCTTTTGATGTAAATACATCGACAGGTGACACACTATTGACCTCAACTTCAGATCATTGTTCCTGGAACTCCCCACCCCCCCCTTTTTTTATTTGAAATGCAACCGAGCCATTATACACTTTCGGTAAACAGTATTGTCCAAGTCCCACACTTCGTGTATCACAACTTACATATAAAATAACAAACCTGTTAAAATTTAGGTTCAATAAAATTGGTCATCGGAGTCGGGAGAAAATAACGGGAAAACCCAATCTTGTTTCCGCGCGTTTCGCCGTGTTTAAAATAAGTCCGTAATTCTCGCAAACGAGAATTTTTATTGTTTTAATGTTTTCTCAAAAAGTAAAGCATTTCAAGGAACAATCAACCTTTTTCACACAAAAACATATACATTTACATCTTTATGTGGGTTCTCATCAATGCCTGTTCACCAATCAAAATAATCAGACCAATTGTTTGTGTGTGCAAAAGCCACTGAACAAAATAAGAAGTACGTAGCATTACGCATACCTTTCTTCAAAATAGATTAGGCCTGCACCACAAGGAAAACAAAACAAAAACACCCACATGTCTAAAAAAAACACCAAAACAACCAAAACACCCACATGCGTCGCTCATCTGCCCCGCCCGCCCCTCCCCCGCCACATTACCATTACCATCATACGGTTACAACAGGATACCGATGGATCCTTTGTTTTACTATTAATGATATACCGACAACGGGTACGTGTACATGAAAGCCGTTCAAGCATGCAACGTTGACCGGCCAATATTGCGCAAAAACCATGAGTGCCATGTTTGCTGTCGTCTGCTCATCCTCCGCGCACACTGTTTGGGTTTGATGGTTTATAATACACTAAATTCAGCAGTTGTCAGCTGATTAAATCCTACGCTTTTTATGGAGGTCGCCTGTGAGTCTTCCATCTCCAAGGTTGGTTCAGCTTGTTTCAAAATGGTTCAAACTGTTTGTGTGAATAAAACAGATACAAAATAAGATGGCCGTGACTGAGCATGGAGGAATCCTCCATGGCCTAACTAAGGACTAAGTATTAAGGTTTGTTCGCTACTCCACGAATTCGTGGACGAACCCATGGTTCTATGGAGTAGGCACGGGCAATGTAGTCAATGCTTAGCAAAGAACCAGTTACTGGGACTGGAAAGCTTGTTTAATTCCCATGCACCGCATGCACATTCTCACTAAGTAAAAGGTTTTTCTTGACTTTGCAAAGGAAAGAGCAAGACAAGTTTATCTGTATTTTAAGGGATGCATCTTTCGATGATTATTACTTAGGCCTAAGTAATACTGTACCTACTAGAGGCCAGGGGGCTAGACTCAGTAACTGGGGCGCTGTATTCCTTTTTCGAAATTTTGACATTATCTGTCATAATTTCGAAGAAAGGAATACAGCGCCCATGTTACTGGATAGTAATAGTATCGTAGGAGGTCCTGTTTTCGAGGTGTCCCTAAAATCGTGGCAAATCTTTTACCTCTCTGTGCGCGATGTAAACAGTCCCCAGATAAAAATTGTGTAGTTTTATTTGCCAAGCAAAGAGTCTCCTCTCCCTTGACCAAAACTTAGAAACACGTAAGGCTCCACTGGATATTTGCACTTGTAAAATGCAAAAAGTTTGGTATTTTAGGCATTTCTACAAGGTACAACAATATGTCATAATGTTGAGGCCATATACAAATATTTGCCCACCGAAAAAGTTTCATCAAACACTATTTCAATTCACAATTCATGATGATCAAATCATGTGACTGAATATTTTGCTGAGCATTCTGGGAAAAAATACAGAGGCTTAAAGAAGCCATGTGCCTTATATCATTTTCTAATATTTTTGGAGATTTTTTTTTAACCCTCCGATCAATATTATTATTAATATTAAAACTTAAACGATCAGCTTGTTGATTCAATTATCACTGTTTATTTAAACGCTTTATTATAAATTTTAAGAGAAAAAAAGGGGAAAAAAATAAATAAAAAATCAGATTTGAAAGCCAATGATTATTCACACTTGTTATTAAATTATTATTTTTATTTTTTTTTGCAAATTACCATGGTAATTTTAAAATTTCATTAAAAAATATTTTGAATAAAACGAAGACAACTGCTGGCTATAGAGTCATACACAGAGTCTCAAAGAACACTGTCAAGTAGTCACTGTAGATGTGTCTTCCATGTATGGCTTCACCGGGAAACCATGCTTTCTTGTTTGCCGTGAAAACAGAAAAAACTCAAAACAAATGGGGCCAGTTGAATTCATCGAAGATCGGTGTGTAGTGTGAACATTTCAATATCCATCAAGTTTTAATATATGTTTGCATACTTCATATTAACAAAAGAAGGTAATTAGGGCATCGGTTAATATAAGGCATCATTATTTTTTTTCCCAATTCAAAGAAAAAGGCATAATAGCGTGAAAACTGGTAAGGGGAGGATATAGACTAAACTGTACAGGTACTACGTACTAGTTTGTAACACGGGTATGTTGTTGGACAGTCATTTCATACATTGGTCTATCCATGGAGGAAGGAAACGGAAGGAGTTCGAGCGAAGGGACTTAAAGACAGTGGACACTATTGGTCATTGTCAAAGACCAGTCTTCTCACTTGGTGTATCAAACTAAACAATAGATGCATCAAATAAACAAACCTGTGAAAATTTGAGCTCAATTGGTTGTCAAAGCTGTGAGATATGAATGAAATAAAAAACATCCTTGTCACATAAAGTTGTGAGCTTTCAGATGCTTGATTTTGAGACCTCAAATTCTAAACTTGAGTTCTCCAAACCAAATTCGTGAAAAATTACTTCTTTCTCGAAAACTACGTCACTTCAGAGAGCCGTTTCTCACAATGTTTTATAACCTCTCCCAAGTGAGGTTACCAAGTGAGGTTTTATGCTGACAATTATTTTGAGTAATTACCAATAGTGTCCACTGCCTTTAAAACAACGAATCCGTGGTAGGCCTACTGCGTTTTTTTAACGACACCTCGTAATTACCCACATGCCTTACAAAAAAAACAATGGGCGGCCTGGCGTCTGTGAGTTTGCGTCTGTGAGAATATGTAGTCAGGATGGCAGAGCAGTCTAAGGTTCAGGTCGTCGTCTACTCTGTAGGGGTTGTTTGGAATCCCGCTCCTGACATAATTTTGGGTGGCATGGTTTGCGTGTGCACATATAAAGTGCTCGCCTCTCACCAATAGAGGACCAGATTTAAAATTTTGAGTCAAACAAATTGCAAAAGTGTTTTTTATTGTAGATTCTTGTTAAGCGGGTAGTTATTGATGACATATCCAAAATGGGACAAGAGTTTCAACCCAGAAATGACCTAATTTGCATATTTAAATTAGGTCGTAATTATCAAAATTTAAGGTCAATTATCTCTAAAACTATCAATTTTTAGGAAAAATGTTGTGTAGAGGTGAATAGAAACATGACCTTGGGAATCTAAAAAACATATTTGTATACTCAAATGACCCTTTCCCAAACAACTAGGTCAAAGGTCAAGGAGTCAAACATACGTGAAATTGGTTTTCTCCACTCAAATTCATCATTACATGGCTTCCCATTCCATTGAAATTAATAATAAATGAATTATTTGGGATGAATGATTCCACCCTGTCCCAAATGACCTCTATTGATGACATTCAATAAAATCAAAGAAATTAACAATCAAATTCATCCGACAGAATCGTGGTGCAAATGCCTTCTTCTAGTCATTTCCCAAGCGAATAGGTGCAAATTGAACCCATTTATTTTACACAACGTGGTATCAATAATCCTCTGGGCCTGGATTGTTGTACATTTTCTCTGGTAGCAAGCAAAGTTTCACACTGCCCCCCCCCCCCCTCCCGATCATTAGGTTGCATTTCTACATTGCTGTTCCAAACTTGGGCCTTCAAGTATACCCTGTATGCGTGTTACTTTGAAGCATCATCTGTTGAGTGTGGTCATTGGATTGAGACACTCTTGTGACTCTTTGCCGCCATGTTGAGTGGCAAATCAAGGTTTATTCTGACTTTGGCTGAAACTAATAAACTGCGATGAAACAAAGCTAGCTGTACTATTATGGCCCATCACACCATTCATCTTGAACTTTGACCTAGCTGTTTAGAAAGGTCATTTGAATCTAATTGATTTAATTGAATGTCATTGATGAAGGTTTATCATTTAAACCAAAGAATACATTCATTTTTAATTTTTTCACTGTGATGGTATGCCATGTAACAATGCATTTGAGTGGAGAAAACCAACTTAACGTATGTTTGACCCCTTGACCTTTGACCTAGTTGTTTGGAAGGTGTCAATCGAGTATACAAATATGTTTTTTAGATTCTCAGGGTCAGGTTTCTATTCACCTCTAACACAACATTTGTCCTAAAAATGGATAGTTTTAGAGATAATTGACCTTAAAGTTTGATAATTACGACCTAATTTAAATATGCAAATTAGGTCATTTCTGGGTTGAAACTCTTGTCCCATTTTGGACATGTCATCAATAACCCCCCAATAAACAAGAATCAACATTAAAACAAACTTTTGCAATTTGTTTGACTCAACTTGAAAAAAATGTCTAAATCTGGTCTTCTACAAGGTGAACGCTGTTCGATTCTCGGCCGGGGCCATACTTTTTTGTGTGAGTTGAGTTGTGCGTTGGTTCTCTGCTGTGCCACGAGGGTTTTCCAGAACATCCGGTTTTCCTCCCTCGGGAAAAAATCAAACACTTTCGATCTTGGTCATAATGGGTTGATGTGGCTGGCAGCCAAAGGTGCCCTTACATGCCTGCTTCTCGAACACATTGTAGTTGCGTCCTTCGCAATACAGCTCTTAGCTGCGAGTAAGGATGATTAGCCCCCCAAATTATTATAAAAGTGCAGAGTGGTGGTAGCGCACGTTCTGTACAAAGAGATCTAAAAATTGCGCTCACTAATCGGCCGTCCTGCAGGAGGACTCCTATCTTTTCCCATTGGTTCGACAGGGGCATTGTCAGGGTTTTCTTTTGTTACTCTGTGGTTTGGCGGGCTGTTCAAACTCCTTCTCTTCTTTCCTCCATGGTCTATCTAACTGTTGATTAAATTGATTCATTAATTATTTGTGTCATCACTTTCCAGTCAAAATGTCTGTCTTCATTTTAATACAAACAATTGTCTTTAAAGATGACCGCCTGATATTTTAAATACAAAGATATTTATGATTTTTTATACTGTTTAGTAAGCACACTCATTATCACCTGATGAGAGTTGTACAAAACAAAATAAAGGGGGAAATGTTGCCTATTTTGTACTCTCCCAGTCACAGTCCAAACGAAACTAGTTGTAACCCACTGCCCGCTGGCGGGAGGAGGTTTACGTTATCGCAACTAAGTCCAAACAGTCTTTTTGATCCACAAGGACCCATTAGTGTGGACAGACCCACCCAGATCTCTGCGGAACAATGCTCTTACTCTCAGTACCACAAATTCACGGTCAAAAGGCAGTCAGGGTGTTTTAAACAGCAAGCTCTTGTTCACTGTTTCTGGCCCCCCATTTAGGTGGGGCCGTAGTACACTACAGGCCGACTGGGAGTGGGCCATCTGTCTGCTGTTCCTGTCAGCTGGTTCAAGCTGGTTAGCCATAGCGCACATAAGTTGTAAAAGCCTGACAAGCTTCATGGCTTGTGGTTCGTTCTGCTGGAGTTGATAACGGAACAAACCTGGGAGTATCAAAGTCAAAGTCCACATAGACTACTGCGACTTTTGAATTAAATAAACTACCATGTAGGTCTGACCAGTGGTATCATTTTGAAAGAGCGAGGTCAACACCGCCAAGGTGCCTCTACGAGAAATTGTAACTAAGTGATACATTTAAAGGCCACGACCACGGGCAATGGAGGCAGTTCCTCCATAGATCCGTTGAATGCATACCTCTATTGCCTTAACCTGAGTAGATTGCCTGCAGTTACTCCTAGAACAGGATGAGGTTCGTTCCGTAATTGTCTTTGTCTCCATTCGTGCAAACTTACTATTTACTAGTTCTTGTTCAATGTGCTAATAATACTAATAGGGAGGTTTAGCTGCACTTTACGCGAGCAAATATATGAACTTGAACGTCAGAAAATTTTGTTGTTAAAATCTCGCGCTTTTAGCATACGTGAAGTGACCATTTTTCATATCAGGTTTGACGTGCAGACGTTCAAATGTTTGCATGAGATAAGCCCGTCACCACTACAAAGTGGTGACGTCACATAGAAACAACACAGTTTTTTGCATTCACAGTCGCATGTTTGCTTGCAGCTCAACCTATGTGATGCTATCTACACACCACTTGTGACTAAGCATGACAATGTCAAAGCTGGATAAACTCTAAGTCCTAGAAAGTACATGTTTGAGCAAAATGTTTTAGAAAATAAGGCTCACAGAAGTAAGCGTTATAACCCTCATTCATAGTTCTTCAGTGGGTTGCTCCTTACAGCCTTTAAGGCTAAACTAGGAGGTTGGTGGTCAATGACCTATCAGCCGGTGCAGCACGAACTCAAGGTGCCAATTGAAAACAATAAACTCAATGGATGTGCCAAATAAGTGTAGATACAAAAATGTGCTGGTGACGGTGATGATGTAAAAAGAAACTTATAATTTATAGACTTCCTAGACTTGGTGTTGGACGCATCTCCCTGATGGCTGGAAGAGCTGCCGACTTGAATGTTTCCTTTGATGGAACATTCACTGCTGAAGCAGGAATTCGGTTCCAGATACGGATTGCTCTAGGGTAGTATGAGCATCCGTAGGCATCAACATTTGAGGAGGGTTGTTGGTACTTGTAGCTGTGTAGGCTGCGACATGAGTTGATAACACGAAATATGGTGGGAACTGGATGCAAACAAGGTTGAACTGTATTTGTAAAACATGGTGGCTTGTTGAAGGGTGTCCCATTCAAGACATTGAACCAGTGGTGTAACTGGAGTAGTTCTACGGTAGTCAGAGTACACGAAGCGGGTGGCGTGACGCTGGACCTGTTCTAATCGGTTTATGTCAGTCTGGGTGTGTGGATTCCATGCCTCTCCACCGTATTCAAGCTGAGGGCGGACTAACGAGAGGTAAGCTCTTGCTTTCACCTCCTAGCTACATGCTGACAGGATGGCTTTGCTTGCAGTCTTCCGGCAGTGGGTGGTCCATTTCAGGTCATCTGATGTTGTGACACCTAAGTACTAATGTTCCTTAGCTATGTGAAGTACTTCTCCCTGGATGTTGTATTCATGGAGGCTGGGATTCTTCTTCAGAGTGAGTGACATAAGTGCACTTTTGTCCTACATTGAAACTCATAAGCCAGGTATCAGCCCAGGTAGCAAGGGTGGTATTAAGATCTTCATGTAAGATCGCGTGGTCAGATGGGCTGGAGATCTCCCTATAAAGGATGCTATCGTCAGCAAATAGACGAATTGGTGACTTCAGATGGTCACTGATATCATTGACGTAGAGTAAGAAGAGCATCTGACCAATGACCGACCCCTGTGGCACACCAGATGAAACATCTTGCCAGCTTAAATGACTACCATTCACAGATAGAGCCTGTTGCCTACATGATAGTATCCATCTCAGTGTCGGACCGTTGATGCTGTAATTCTCTAACTTCACTGCCAATCTACGGTTGGGAACTTTGTCAAAGTCAAGCAATATTAGGTCTGTCTGTCCAAGATGGTTAAGTGTAGATGCCCAATCATGGGTGGAACTGATAAGTCGGGTGACAGTGGATAGTTTTTCCCTGAAACCATGTTGGTTTTCCAGTAAGATGCTATTCTGGGATAAGTGTTTGGCAATGTGGCTGAGAGCTACATGCTCCATAATCTTGCAGTCAGGCATGTAAGCGAGATAGGTCTATAATTCCTGGGATCAATCTTTGGTCCTTTCTTATGCAGTGCTGTGACTAGCTCTTTACTCCAGTCGTCCGGCATGGTACTCAGGTCATAAGATATTTGAAATAAGAACTGCATGGCAAGGGCAATTTCCAGCGCGACTGTCTTTGAGTAGTTTCGCTGGGATCTCATCAGGTTCGCAGGCCTTGTTTGGGTTTAGGTTTAGCCACTCCCTGGGCGCCAATAGTTAGGTTGCCAATAGTTGGATACTGAGAAGCACTCTTAGGTGGAATACTGGAAGGATCATCTATGTTGAAAACGGACTTGAATTTGGTGTTGAGCCTGAGCTTTTTGGGAGTCAGTGGTGCATAACTTTCCCTCAGCTTTTAGAGGTGGAATACCAGTATTTGTAATACGCATGAGCGTACATACGACCAAAAAGTCTAATGGGCTAATGAGTTGTCAAGCAGAAATTGTAAAACTTTCTCGTGGTTAGCCTTGGTTCCGGGACTAATAGACTGAGACAGGGCTATTGACAGAACTTTGTTAATTCAGGCTCTATTGAATATTCCTAAGTTAGACCCAGTAAAATGTAATTGGGTGCTGCTGTATACTATTTTTTAAACTGTGATTATTTGAGTCAATTGTAAAAATAAGAAGTTAAACACGATGAGTATATCAATGCTACACTACTGCAACCTTCATGTGTAGAAGATGTGTAAAAGATATGAAGTCGTTTAAAGCCATTGGACCCTTTCGGTAAACAGTATTGTCCATAGGCCCACACTTCGTGTATCACAACTTCTATATCAAATAACAAACCTGTGAAAATTTAGGCTCAATCGGTCATCGGAGTCGAGAGAAAATAACGGGAGAACCCACCCTTGTTGTATCCGCGCGTTTCGCCGTGTCATGACATGTGTTTAAATAAATCCGTAATTCTCGCTATCGAGAATTGATATTGTTTTACTGTTTTCTCAAAAAGTAAAGCATTTCATGGAATAATATTTCAAGAGAAGTCTTTCACCACTACCTTCTGTAAATCCTATAAGTTATTTGTAAATCTGTGAACTTTTTAAATTTGTTCTGTACCGAAAGGGTCCAATGGCTTTAAAAAGCAGAAGAGCAGTTGCAAATGTTCCCTCGAATCCGCAGTTTGCTCTATGGTTGTACATAGGGGATTGAAATCGACCAATGGTGGAAACGATCAAGGTAATATACACCACTAAACAAAACTCATGTCACCCACTGCGTTATGCGTAGTGCGCATCCTTAGCCATGGTCCATGCGCTTTTGTATAACGTCACATAATTGGTTCTCGACCAATAAAACTTCACAATTGTTATCAAGGTACAATGTGTTTACAGTGGTGGTAAATTAAGTGAACAGTTATTCTTGTTTAGTTTGTGGTACAAATGCTGCACCTTTGTTCCATGCGTGGCTGGTCCATATCATTTAAAATACATGGTGCCATCTGTGACTGAATTAATCCTGCTTAATTTTGCTGAGCCGAAAACTAAAATGCTTGATGAGTTTATAAGAATCTTAAATACAGAGTTCAACCTCCTTTCAAGACACTAAGCTAGACCCTGTGAGCCAGTGTACAAGACGCCCAAGGCCATTGATAAGCTATAATGGTAACCTGACTCTCACTAAGAAATCGGGTTCTGTGCTTGACCCTGCACCTAGAACGTGATGGTTCCTCCAGTCACCCCAATACCATTCCCCTTGGAAGTCAAACCTGGATACATGAATTCATACTGTCAATCATATCACACCCACGGTAAAAAAGTACAAATTGAGTTGGTGAATTTCCACAGCCCTTTCTTTTGTTTCCATGTAGCTCCAACAGTTGTCATGGTCATCGACCAATTTGGCCCACATCCACTCCTTGTCAAAACAAAATTCTAACATTGAGGCAAGATGTAGTGGCCTACTTTCATAAATTGTTCGGCGATGGTCACACGCTGGGCATGTTACAGGTTTCTTTATTAAATTTGCCAAACAAGTGGTAATACCATGTGTAAGCTCCACTTGAGAGGACCTGCAGTGACCCTCCTAATCTGCGGATAATTTTTTACTCCAGAGGAGCAGAGTGGGCTGTTTTCATGATCAGCACAAAATAGGAGATGCCTATTAGCACAACTTTAGGTGAAACTGTTGGTGAAAACATTTTTAAAAAATTGAAAAACACAAGAGAATTTTGTTTCATGTGGCTGTATGACTTTAGACCATGGTGAGCCAGTATAAGAAGCTGAAATGATGCAATGTACATTGTAACAGGTCCGGTTTGGTCTCATGAGTGCCGTGCCTCTACATGTCTCCCATAAACTTGAATCCAAGCAGAAGAAGTTGTGAAGTTGTTTTATAAGTGACCGAAAAAAATGCAACGTATGCATTTCTTGTTCTGTAATAAACATTTTTATTTGCAAAGGAAGCTAAAAAGAGGTAATTTCTGAACTTCAGAGGACATGTTTAGAAGTTTAACTGCTGCCAAGGTAACAATGAATGATGATATCGAAACTGATTGTCAATGGTTTGTTTGTTTGTTTTGCTCTAGGTTTCAGAAGGACACGTTCCTAAACTTGTCCAAGTACATGGATGTAGGAAACTGGGACACAGCATGCATCTTCTTGGAATACATCCTAAAATTGTTGGTCAAGGATGGAAGAACTATCCATCTTGAAGGACCAAAGCAATGTTCCCAAGGCTACAATGTATTGATGTGGCCAGTTTCTTGAAGGATATCTCAGTCTGGTCTGCCTTGGAGTATTCTCTAGGGAGGGTGCATCAATGCTCAGCAGGAATTGACGTCCATCTTAATGTCGAGGTTGACTCTTGTGTGACAACATCCATGGTGATCAGAATGGAGATGATAACAATGGTAAGATCTAACTACCTTTTGTTATTAATAAACTTACTCAAGAAAAATCAACTGACGGAAACTGACTTAAAAAAAAAAGAGAGTTTTCATGGGTCTGTTCAAACCAATCTGTAACAGTTGTCTCGATTTTGCTGGTTTTGTGATAGCGGATAGCAAAACAATGTTTATAATAAAAAAATAAAGACTAGTTCCACTTCTTGGAAAAAAAATTGAGGGCAGTACTTTTCAGAATGTTAATTTTCGAGAGATGTGCCATCATTAACTGTTTCTGGTTTCCAGCCACTTTTGCTTAGCTCCCCAAAATGGTTTTTAGGTTAGGATCAACAAATAGCGCCCTGATGAGTTGAACCACTTCACAATATTCACTGACTATTTTACAATCTTCATCCCTACTTTATTGGTTCTCCTAATAGTTTTAAATATAGCTTCAAAATAACAACAACAACAAAATTTCTTTTGCACATTTAAAACACATTTCGAGGCAGAACAGCAAACTGCCCACTACTCTTGGCACAAACACAAGTCATAAATTTTGTGTCGTTGCATTTTAGTCAAGAAAAAAAAGTTATTTATTGGAAGTTACCAATACAAAACATAAATTAAAGTTATGTCCTTCAGCGGGTAGCAGTCAAGACCGCTTATCAACATTATTTGTTTGTTCAGCTTTCAGTGCTAGTTATCTTAATTTGATCCCAATGTCACTCTGCACCCAACTGCCAATATGTTATAAATCATTCCCTTTCTGTCAAACTCAGGTGGTTTGATGTGAGGAATTAAAACATAAAAACTGAACTGTGTCTCTCTCTCAGACATTCAACGGTAAAGTGACACTCACGCTCCTTGACTGTTATTAATGTATTGATTGATCTAACAATGTACACAGGCACCTCCTTGGCAGATTCTGTGTTGGTAATAAACCTCAACATGTCAACCAGGGCCAGTTTCATGGAGCTGCTTATGCGTAAAAAGTAGACAAGCATGCTGCTTATTTTTGATTAGCAGAACAAATTTAACCCATGTTTCTGCTGAACACTTTTATTAAATTATGCACTGAGCCAAATTGTATCGACCTTATTTGAATGTAAAGGTGTTGCAGTAGAAATGATTTACCGTGTTATGACAAAGAAAGTCTTAGGACCTTGTGATTACTTTTATACAATTTGTTCACAATCGTGACACAGAAAGCTGAGCTGTATTATTTACAACGTTTATAGAGTTAAAAAACATTGCTTAGGGGCCTGTTTTAGAAACAAAATGAGCATAAACCATTCACAGGTGGTGCAGTGAATTGTATCCTGGCAGATACATGTAAAGTTATTCTTGTAAGCATATTTTGTTGTGTTTAGCTGCTTTTGTACTTAAAACAGCTATGGAAATAGTTCCTGGTTCACTGGCATGATGTTGTTGTTCTCATCAGTGGAAATTTTGTTCTACCTTATAACTTTGCAAGAAAGTTTGTTTTCACATTGTGACACAGAATGCTGAGCTGTATTACTGAGTGTATTCATTTACTTTTGGCAAAGACAACTTGGTGTTTCACAACATGTTTAAAAAAAACTGTGGAAATTTGGGCTCAATTGGTCAAGAAAAAAATCATCCTTGTTGCATAGAATTCAGGTCTGTCAGATGCCTGAAAAAGGCTTCATGCCTGGAGCTTTTCTCAGACTCATTTGTTGTGTTTGAAAATTTTCCTGTTCTCTAAACCTACATTACTTCAAATGGTGTCGTTTCTAACATAGTTTTATAATATCAGTTGCAGATCTCTACTGTTCTTTGCCAAGTAAGTTTTTATGGTCTTTAACTTTGGAGATCACATTTACCAAAGGTATAATGTATCCCTGCCTTTAAGAATTTCCCCTTTTAAAGTGTTGGTTGGCTTGTATCAACCACATGAAAATAAAACATACTATGACTTTGCAGGCAGTGGTTGGATCTGTATGTACGGTCATGAAGTCATCATAAAAAATAATCTTGGTTGTGCAATTTTGGGAGTCAATGTCCCTAATTACAGTGTAGTTCGAATTTAGGGCTACCCGGCATTTTGTTGACTCCCAAAATAGTGAGCACAGCACAGACACAACATGTGACTTGCGCAGACTGGGAATTTCATCATTTTCAGGGCAATAGACTCAGATGATAGACACAGATTTCTAACACAAATTGTGTATGCAACTTGCATGCAAGAGGTCAATACCCTGTATTGGTGGCTCATCTTGGGCGTGTTTTTATCGCCCTCTCAAATGTACAATCCTGGTCCAGCCCAGGCACCTCCGACAGAATGTAAAGTTATTCAACCTCATGTGTGAAATGCACATTAAACTCTCAGCCAACTTGCTATCATAAATGAGAAGGTGTTGCTGGAGTGGAATGGCCGAAAGTTGAACCGCTCATTTTTTAACCTTTCGGAAAAGGTTGTGAGCCAGATGTTTCTATGCTTTAAAGCAGTTATTAAAGTTGAGTCGCTTATTGTTACTGGTAATACATGTACCTAACCGAAGCTGGAAGAGACAATTAAAGGCAGTGGACACTATTGGTAATTACTCAAAATAATTATTATTATAAATCTTACTTTATAACGAGCAATGGGGAGAGGTTGATAGTATAAAACATTGTGAAAAACAGCTCCCTCGGAAGTAACGTAGTTTTCGAGAAAGTAGTAATTTTCCACGAATTTGATTTCGAGACCTCAAGTTTAGAATTTGAGGTCTTGAAATCAAGCATCTGATAGCACACAACTTCGTGTGACAAGAGTGTTTTTTCTTTCATAGTTATCTCTCAACTCCGACGACCAATTGAGCTCAAATTTTCACAGGTTTGTTATTTTATGGATATGTTGAGATACATCGAGTGAGGAGACTGGTCTTTGACAATTACCAATAGTGTCCAGTGTCTTTAACTTACTAAAAGGATGGCGACATAAGGCCCAAATTCAATATATTATTGTGTTTTAGAGATACTTATAATGTATCTTTCTGGTGATGAAACCACTAATAATCATGGTAGGCTCAAAGAATCATGTGAAAAGAAGATCCAGGGGTGGATTTCACAAAGAGTTAAGACTAGTCTTATCTCAAGTTAGGACAAGTTACTCATCCTAACTTAGGAGTAGCCATACGTTTATTAATATCTCCTAGGACTAGTCCTAAGTTAGGACTAGTCCTAAGTTAGGACTAGTCTTAACTCTTTGTGAAATCAACCCCAGGAACATCACTTAGGCAAGGACCATACATTATTACACTGTACCCCTTCAATGTGTTGTCCTTCTGAGAAGTACACACCTGTTGGTCTAGTCACTGTGGATACATGGGTTCCCAACAAGTTCAGCTGTATAAAGTAAATTTCCTAAAAGATTGCAAGAAAAAGAAAAAACAATTGGTTTTACTATACCACTTTTTTTTAGGGGGGGGGGTTGTTTCCTGGCCAGGCAATAGAAACCATTGTTGGCCTAGTCTAAAAATTTCAAACAAGTGCACCCAATTAAAAGAAATTGTCATGTTGAATATCATTCAAGTTTATTAGATGTATCTTGGAAACAAAACAAACAAGATCAAAAGAATGCTCTTTTTGCATGCATTGCTCCGGTTTGTGTCCCTGCTACTTTCCACCTTAGAAAAAAAATAAACAAAGCAAATAAATGAGCATAGACATAAGGAATGAATGCATAAATGGTTAGAACGTGACCATAGAAAATGTGGTTTTGATTAATTTATGATCGAATTACCAAAATCTGAAACAAGTTTGTGATAAACAAGTGTAAGTTTGTTCGCAAGAGGTTTCTCCCTAAATCCTTGAAAGTTGTAACCTTAACCTCAGTCAATCAACTCCCATGCATGCAGTTACCGATTCTCCAAATTCCTTAATTAAGTTACAGTCTGTTCTTGTCCAAAACATCTTCCCAAGCCTAATGCAGTGTAATGGTATATTGTGTGACTCAACAACTTTGAAATGGTTGCTGAATAAAAAATATATGACTGTGGGGGAAAAGGTTGCGATGTATGAATAGCTTATGGATTCAACTTTCACATGACACCAATAAGTCTGAAAAATAATTTATGCTTGGTTGAGCACTGCTCACTGAAGTGTAAGTAGCCGACGTCTTTGAGTGAATTTTGTAATCTCAAAAAGACTTACCTCTCACAAATTAAAAGGCAACCTAATTTTCATACCAAAGAACAGTGCTCACCCAATCATAATTATTTTCAGACTTTTTTGTGACTTTTATGAAAGTTGAGTCCATATACATTTTTTATGCGGCAGCCATTTCAAAAGTGTATAGTTTTTTTTAACATCCTGTATGTACATGTGGTTCACCACAACGATCATTAGAAATGGTTTACAGATTTTATGATATGGCTAATACCTAATTGATAGTCCTATTGATAGTCAACTCAAAATAAAAAGGAAGCTGGGTAGAAGTTTTCACCCATCTTGAAAACTATCCAGCAGAATTAATGGACCAACCCAGCATTGGACTCTTTCACCTAGCCGTCATCACCTTGTGGCTGACTGGCTACCCCCCTAGGGCCCTGCAAAAAAATGATGATATTGCTTTATCAATCGTATGTAATTGAATGAGTGGCTCATCAGGTGGCTTGATCTTTTGGGTCATTCCTTCGTTTCCTTAAGGATGTCCTTGTAAGACGCCTTCCCCATTGGCTGAAGATTTGCCACTCTCCTTCAATCCATCCCATAATAAGCCCATAAAACCAAGTCACAACAAGCGGGGCGATCAGCCCACAGCCGCTGGAACTCTTTTTGGCTGACTGTTGGTTGTTGCACATACTTTTTCTTGAAGAGGTGGTTTACAGAGATTGTACATGTGCTTATCATGTATAGCTTTGTAGGTTGGAAAGGCCTATGGGTCTTGTCTGTGATCTTATTAGGATGCTGTCTGACTGTCCAGGGCCAGGACAGTAGCTCATCATCATGTAAGTGTCATTCAGTTTTGGTGTAAAGGACAGGATCTTACATTTGGTAAAACATCTGTATCATGCCACCCTTTTTCATTCATTGTGAAATAAGTCTGTATCTAATTTACTCAAATCCTGTATTACTTTATGTAAAAATGAGTGGAAAAGTGGGGGCAAGAAAATTGTCTCTGTTTTGTAATAAGAGAAAAAAAAAGAGTATTATTCAGTGTAACAAAGAACAACTTTTTTTTTTAAATTAACTTTTTCTGTTCTTCTTAAAAAACTTTGACAGCGTTTATAGCTTTGGGATTTTATGCCAAAGTCTTTAAACAACTGGGCAGTTGAATGACATTGAATGCAATGTATGTTTGAGAGTGTTCAACCTTTTGTTCTTTGAGAAGAATCTGTTGCAGTGTTAAGAGTAATCTTATCTTGTTACGGGCCATGCAAACAAAATGATGTATTATTTTCATACAGAACAAGCATTTGTTATCTGTTCTAAACTTCTTTTATTATTCTCAAAATGGCTATTCTCAAAACAATTTTGCTTACCACGTAAATGGTTAAACACTAAATCATATTGTTATATTGTGACCAGTTCTCTGCATCATCTTTGCCTATTGAGCAGAAAGTTGTTAGGCAGCTTTAAAGCTGCTGAAGCAGGAAAAAAATGCTTAGCAGAAATGAGCAGAAAGTGAGCGAAAACATTGCTATTTGATTAAATGTGTCTAATTGCTGATTCCAAGTGAAGCCGAACTCCATAGGCTTTTGAAACTTCAGGCTGTATAATACTTACACCCCTTCGCATTCTCTGATAACCTTAAATGGTGTTACGTTAACAAAAAGGGAAGACTGTATAATTGTTTCCCCTGAATTTCCAGACAACTTGGAATCCTCTGCAACCCAATCAGCAGTTAGAACAAAGTATTACTTTTAAAATAAGCTGTCCACAACATACGATTGTATACAAATTAATCATTCCAAATTCCGCTAACTTACTTCTTTCTATTTTGTTGATACTTTTAGCAAGTAGCGGGGTAATTTCAGACTTGCCCTGCGCATCCCCTGAAGGGGATATCGTTCAGCATGGAGAAAGATACCAAATGTCGGAATGTTCTTTCTGCGAATGTGACAACTCCACGCTCAGTTGCCAGTTTGAAACTTGTCCCCCGCTAACCTGCAGGAACCGCATCAAGTTTGAGGGAGTTTGCTGCAAAGCTTGCCCCTACAGTAAGTATTGAAAACACAAATTTAAGGTAAAATATATATGGAAATGATATATCAGCAGAGCAAATTTGTTAGTTTCAATTTTGAAGTTCACTGAAAGGTAGCAATTATAGAAAAAATATTTTCATTGGAACTCCCTCAAAGTCAAGATCCCAGTAATTTAACGATGAAAGGACTTCCCCCCCCCCCCCAACTGTTGCTTGAAACAAGCTTGATATGAAAGTAAACATGAACAAGAGTTTTAGTATACCAAGCTGGTGCCCTTAACTTTGGTTCCATTTTTGCTCACTTTTCTCCTTTAATAAGTCCCGGTGATAGCTTTATATTTTTTTATTTGATAAGAATACCACCTTTTTGGTAACCTAGAGGTACCCTTGGAAATACGTCAGCGTTTTTCATGAAGTAGCACACTATGTGCTTTAAGGATTTTAGTGTTACATTTTAATTTTTTTATGATTCTGTTGATAATGCATGAAGACCAACAATTCCATGAAGTTTCAAAGCTCTGACAGCTTTACTTTTTTAACTAAGCTAATGAGTGTTTTCAACTATTGCACAATTGTGGCATTTTTTGTTTTCACGAAGTAGCACGGAACTTCTCTCGTGTTAATTAATTATGCAAATGAGTCAAAATAGATTCATTTTTAAGTTCAAGTCATCAAGTATCTACATTGAGAAATTTAAATGGAAATTTTTCAAAGTTTTGAAAGAAAGTGGGATTTCTAAGTGTTCAACTTCAGAGGTCGTTTTCTCTAAATGTTTGCTGGTATAGCAGTGCGTGCTACTTTGTGAAAACGTTGACGAATGCATGAGTATGAACAGCAATAATTGGTGTGTATACTGTAGGGCCAATGGAAGAAAGTTGAAGCCTGCAGAAGCACAACAGGTGTGGATTTCACAAGGAGTTAGGACTAGTCTTATCTCGAGTTAGGACCAGTTACTCGTCCTAACTTAGGACTATCCATGCAGTTTGTATATATCTCCTCTAACTCTTTGTGAAATCGACCCCAGAGAACTTGTACTCATGTGCATAAGGAAAACCTATTATGTACCATTGGACCTCCTTTGTTCCATTATTTGTCCTGAAAAACACAGACTTTATTATTTTCCTTTGTGATAACAGTCCTGGGGTGGATTTCACAAAGAGTTAGGACTAGTCTTATCTCGAGTTAGGACGAGTTAGGACGAGTTACTAGTTCTAACTTAGGACTAGCTGTACGTTTTGATATCTCTTAGGACTAGTCCTAAGTTAGGACTAGTTCTTACTCTTTGTGAAATCAACCCCTGGACATTTTGTCAATTTTTCTATAAGTCCTTGGTTTTAACGTCACTACAACATGTACAAGTACAGGCACACACACACAAGTACTTAAAAAACCCAGCATCTCTCACTCTGGACTTTTTGAAGGCTTTTAGACTAGAACAAACTAACTGCAAACTTGGAAGCATGTCCTACTGTAATAAAATCTAGCTCGTGGAAGCATTTTAAAATTGGCACCTGGTACAGAACTCTTGGTGTCTAGGGCATACAGAACTCTGGTCCTGCCAGCCCTTTCTAACTTCTGGTAATCAGTGGTTTTGGTCCCTGTTTTCCACCTGGAGTGGATGAAACAGTTCTTCATGCCATCCCTTGGCTCCCTCAGGTCAAAATTACAGTCTGGGAATGTCTTTGCTATTATTTGTAACCTTGTCAGAGTTCAAGTCTCACTGAGTCTATACCCTGGATACCTGAACGATACAGCAGTCACAGCATGAACTCTCTGCTTGAGAGTAGACTCTCTGTGACGGCCTGACTGCTCCCACACTCCCCCATGGGGTTTTGTGTCTCTCAAACCCTGGATGGGTGTGTGGTGTCAAGCAGTTACTCTTTTGAAATTGTACACCTCTTTGGTAAATCACTCACACAATTTATCTTGGACTCCAAAGGTGCAAGATCTTAGTTCCCTGGGGTGGGTGTAACATTGACTAAAGGAAAGTAGAAAATAACAATTTTAACCGTTAGTATTTAGAAATGTTCTTTGTACTTACGTACAGTACTATTTTTACACACCTTTTGGAGCTTTTGAGGTTATCAATTTCCTTTTAAAATGTCATTGAAACTCTGACTTTAAGACAACAAATTAAACGTTTGTTTGTTGGAACCGTTTTAATTGTTTCAATCTAGTTGGATGTAGATGGAAACAATAAATCCAGCCTGTTAAACATTATTAATTGCTTTTTCAAGATATCACCGAAAATCTGGATTGATATTATATGATTTTTATATGTCCACATTAAAAATAATAATAAAAAAGGAGAAGTGTCTGAGATTCAAATTTTGGGGCAAAAAATATTTTAAAAAATTCTGACATACCATTAATACTTCCACACTAAAATGTTTCTCAAAATGCTTTATACCGAAGCTGCTGTTTGCCTCTAACCAACATGACCACCAAACATATACCTTATACCTTCCTATGAGCTCTGGGATATGTCGTTCCCTTGTGCGAACCTCAAAAAAACAGACACTCCACCCCCCCCCCCCAATGTTCAGTGCTTACAAAACTAACAATAATCCACTCACATTGTTTGCTTCAGATGTGACCATTGAAGATGTGGTTCCAATCGTACCTCCCGATACCCAGATCGAGCAGGGTAAAGTGAGTGAGATTGCCCTAGATCTAGATGCGATGTACGCCTTCAACGCTGAGGCAACAAGTGTTGCTGGACAAGGCCTTTGGACAACGAGGCTGTGGATGGCTGAAAATGAAGACGGTACCGGCGAGCTCTCTGGCACTATTGTGGAGGAGGCTCTCACTGAAGGACAGCAGTCACAAGATCTAAAGAAGAACCCTGGAGGAGTGTTCTCCATAGAGGACATCAGGTATCGCTTTGACTTGACTGATCATACATGTGAAGAAGCCAATTTCATCTGTGCTAAATTCAACAAAGGACCCAACCCAGAAGTGGAAAAGGACTACTTGACGTTTCACTTTAGTGCCAAGCCAACAGAGGAAGTTTTGACTGGATGTGTCGAAAATACCTTCTGTAAAGGTTAGTTATTGGTTGAACCTTAAATGAAGTATACCTTTTGTTTTAAGACCAGTTCCATTGTTTTGATCCTATACAAATAGAGATGTATACAGTCCTCCATATATAAAAAGCCGCATCTTGTCTGTGTGTGTGTGTGTAGGTGTCTTTGGAGTTGGTACACACATTTAAACAGGGGACCTATAACAAAAGAGGACAATAGTGTCTAGGGTTTGGGAAAGGTCCACAGTTAGAAAACGCTTACAAACCAATGGGAGCTGTTGCCAAAAAGTGAGAGTAAAACAACAAAAGAGAGGTTAAATAAGAGGTCCACGGCATATACACAATGTATGTTATTGGATCTCCTCCCTAGATACCGCATCAATGCTAGCGGAGGTTCACACGGAAGAAAGCAGCTGAGTTCATCATAGATTTGCACAAAACTTCCTTTGAAATAGTTTTGCCTGAAATGAAAGTTCTCTAGAAAATGGAAAGTCAGTTAGTTTTGATGTTGTGAGTTCAAAATCCAATGGTTGAAAACATTGAAAACATGGAAGGTTTTTCTCTCACTTTTTTCCCGTGACAACAACAACTAATCAGGCTTAATTTTTACAGATTTTTGTATTTTGGGGTATACTTTGGTACACATAAAGTGCTTCGACTAACACCAATGTTACCCACATGCTTTGAACAATTTGATGCAATAGTTTTACTAGATTTGGATAGAAATTCCCCTTAATTATAATGACTTCTTTACTACTCTGTAACTAAGGTGACGCCAAGATGCTTGTTACTGCCGTTGAGCCAGTAATTGCTGGCAACACTGTACTCAAAGAATTTGCCGTCAATGAAGTTCCTTTGGATCTTGATATATCTTACTTGGACATTGAGGAAACGACTGATGTAGATGGTGAAAACCTCTGGACTGCCAGTATGTGGATGAGCAGTGATGCAAGGGGTTCTAATGTCCTTTCTGGCACGCAGGTTGAAGAGGTCCTCACCCCCACACATCGAAACCAGGATCTGGTCAAAGATCCTTCTGAACTTTTCTCCTTCAACGGTGTCACCTACAGTGCTGACCTTTCAAGTCACAGCTGTGCAGAGGCCCAGTATTTCTGTGCAAAGTTTAACAAAAACCCTGAACCACAACTAGGTAGGGATTACGCCGGGTTTATTTTGGAAGGAGATCCTGATGACAGCGTCTTGACAGGCTGCACTGCAGTAGAAGCTTGTGCAGGTAAATTTCTTGTTTCAGAATGTGAAGCCACCAAAGTGAGTTTCAAACTGTGAATACGCAAAAGGCAGTGGTTCTTGATAAAACAAAAAGAGAGTGGTTTATGGAATACCTTATGGATTGCTTTGTGGGGTACCTTTGTATATGTGGAAGTCCATTGTCCTTCAATTTTTTGGTTTGAAACTATGAAAGATTATCGTTTGGCTGCTTGAACATTGTTTGAAGTTGGAGGTGTCTGATCTCTTGTTTTGGCTTTTAGCCGTGGTGTATGGTTGAATATGTGTCATATCTTTATCAAAACCAACGGCGCGATGGCCATCAGACTGGGGAACATTGATGGCATTTTCTTTGATGGCAGTGTTGCATCTACAATTAGCTGGAAATCACCCAAATTGAACTTTGTTAGAATTTGTCCTTTCCTTTTCTACAATTTGTTTTTGTTTTTTTAACATGATAGTGAGGATTATAAATCTTTATTTCCAGGTGTGAAAGTGACCGACTTGAATTGGGAGCGCACAGTTGGAAAGATGAAGTATGGTGTCCCGACTCCTCTGACAATTGATGCTACTGTTGGCACCGCCGCAGATAGCAGTGAGCTGGAAGGTTCAGGCCTATGGAAAATGAACATTTTCGGCAGCGAGAACATGGACGGCTCTGGCAAGCGTAAACCTCTAAAATCACAGATCCTGAAGGCAGATGACCAGGCCAAGCCATTGATATCTCCTGGCAATCCTATGGACTTCTCAGGTATCTCGACGTCATTCCCAATTGAGGATGTTGGCTGCGGAGAGCTAAGCTATCTCTGCCTGGAATTTGAGAGTGGGGACAGTCCAAACCCATCCTACGCATTTGGCACTTCCACTGGTGAAGATTCACTGATCAGTTGTAAAGCAGAAGAGTGCAAAGGTGAGATCACTTAGTGTTTCTGAAGTTGGTTTATGTATCTCAAAGACAAAAAATGAACATGGTTGGCATGGGTGACTAATGCATAAAATGCTTGCCTCTTACCATAATGACCTGGTTGGATTCCTGGCCTTGTGTGAGTAGAGTTGTGCATCGGTTCTCTCATACCATGGCGAGGGCTTTTCCGAGGGCCCTCTGGTTTTTCATCTCCCTGAAAATTCAAATACTTTTGAACTTTTAAACTTGCTGTGCTTGGAGTTCGAATGGATTCAAGTGGCTGGCTGCCCAGGGTACCGACAAATGCCTTCTTTTCGAACGTGATGTAGCTGTGTCCATTGCAATGGGAGACTTTCTGGGACGATAGAGGGCAGCAGACTTACCGGGTAAATCCATTGTTCTCAGAATTATGCGCATGTTCAGAACTACGTAAACAATGGAAATTTACCCGGTATGTCTGCTGCCGCCTAGCGTTGGAAAGTCTCCTATTTATCTTCTTAGGTGCAAGTAAAGATGATTAGCCACCCAAACGGTTACACTTCATGTGGTCACAGTCAATAGGTTGGCGTCAATTTTTACCCAAAAATGTTTGTTGTTGAGTGGAGAGACAAATTTTCATACAATTCAGCAGTTTTTACTGAGGGATCATCAGTTTCTCTCATCATGTGACAGAGCAATATTTATAGAATTTCTTAATGACCTACCAATGAAAGGCTGGGTAGGAATTGGTTGCTACAGCTAAGACTGTTGCTAAGGACTTCCTTTACTTCAACACATGATGACCTAGTATTCCAGATGCAGCCGTAGCTGTAGTTGCCAATACAGACACATCCTTATAGACATAGGTTAAGGGAATTCAAAGGCCAGCCCCCCCCCCCCCCCTCCCCACAAAAAAACGCACAACAAAACAAACAGAAACACAACAAAAAAAACATTAAGAATGCAGAAATAGCTCTGGTTACTCTTGAATAAAAAAGAAATAATATTGAACAACAACAATACTTTTTCTTTAGAGTCCTTGAAATCAGTTGCAAATCGTGTATGACTACTTCGTTCAGGGTTGTGTAGCCATGTTATTTTTTGATCAAGTCAAGTCGCTAGTCATCTTTGCTCAAGTCAAGTCGAGTCACAACTATTTTTTGCTCAAGTCAAGTCAAGACACAAGTCAAATTCTGCAATTCAAGTCACAAGTCACGTGCTGTTTCCAAATAAGCTTATGTACTCCAATCATCTTGTGACAAGCTTAAATACAATCAAACGCCTGAATTCTGACATACTGAACTTTCTTCCTAAAAACAAGAGCAAGTGGAAATGGCAGCAGTATTGTCTCCAAAGACTATGATTGCCATATTTTTTTTAAACAATAATAACATTGCAGTACCCATTGCAAAAACAGGATTCAAACTGCCTGTAGCCACCGGGCAATCTCGTTGGTATGACACTGCTCTAGAATTGCAAATGTCGTGGGTTCCAATCCCAGCCGAGTAATGTGCCTGTGATTGTTTCACAGAGCTCGGGTAAGTACTGAGTATACAGTGCTGATATCACACTTCGGTTGTATATTGGTAAAAACCAAAATAAATAATAACAACATTGTCGTAACATTAAATTTAACAAAGTGAATTTTTAAATATCAAATCATTTTTCAAGCCAAGTGTCAAGCCATTTCCCCCAAGTCGATTAAACTTGGTGGCTCAGGTCTGCCTCGAGTCCAAGCCACCAACTCAAGTAAAAAACACTGATTTGCGTTTTACTCTCTACTTAAAGGGGTCTATGTCTCAAGTGTGGATTCAACACTTCTTGGTGGAGCTCTCACTGAAGACGAACCCTCCAACAATGTCCGCTTTGATACCATCGTCCAAACTACTGAAGAAAGCCGACCCGTGGTTGGACGCAATCTCTGGCGTCTCAATCTCTACGGTAGTGAAACTGGAGATGGTCTTGGCACAAAGTACAACGAGAAGGAGCAAGTTCTCAGTAATTCGCACAGTAGTCGAGCTCTGACTGAACCTGGATCCACTCTGGACTTCCAGCCCATCTCAACACAGTTTGACATGAGTGATTTGAACTGTGAGAAAGTGAAGTTCTTGTGTACAGAGTTCAGCCGTAATCCAAGCTCCTCCGTTGCCTTTGAGGTTACCCCAGATCCAAGTGACGACATGACTAGACTGAGGGATTGTATGGATGTACCAGAGAATTTGTGCAGAGGTAAGAACCAGGGTCCAACTTCATAGAGCTGCTAAGCACAAAAGTTAACTTAGCATGAAATTGTTGCCTTGATTAAAAACAGGACTACCAAACAAATTTCCACACGATTTTCAGGATAAGCAAACAATATCTGAACACCAGTAATAAGCGATATGCAATCAATGGAAATTTGGTTGGTAATCTTGTGTTTTTTTTTCAAGGAAGAAATTTAATGCTAAGCAAACTTGTTGTGCTTAGCACCTTTATGAAATTGGGCCCAGAAAGAACGTTCAATGTTACTATCATCTTGACCAGTACCTTATATTTGTTTCTTAAAACAATTCAGATTAGCTGGGTTGAAAGTGTTTCAGATAAAAACGCTTTTTAGATTAATTTATTCTAATGAAAACAATAATTGTGTGTATATTTATGAATAATAGTAATAATAATAATAATAATTATAACAAATTCTTATAGGCCCTATATAGCGCATTTCACCATAACCGTGTTAACGGGCTTTACATTAGTCCCTTTATTCTTTCTCAGCTCTCAGTGACGCTACAGGCCCTTTAATAAAGATTCATTCATAAATACCTCAGACAGTTTCGCTATTCCTATTGGTGGATAGCTCGTCACGCGCTTGTGTATAAACCTTTGTTTATTACCAGTAAAAAGTGTTAATTCATGGGCGTGACACGCGACCTTGCACCTGTTCTTATAAGACAGTTTCTTCATTCCAAGAGCAACAGCTGAAACGGTTGTGCCACATCACGCGATACGCGCGACGCGCACAGCATTCCCTTAAAAGGAGTTGTTTACCCGAGGGCAGCGGAGGGCTTCACCGTTTCAGAGAAATCAGTTATAATTTTTGCATTTATTTTACTTTTTGACAAAAAAGTGATGATGTTTTTGACCGGAAAGGTATTTATGAATGGGAATAAAAGTGTGTTGAATCGATTTTCAACTAGTGGTTTAAACCCGCGAGGCCTGGTACTTAATAATTTACCTCGACTGCGTCTCGGTAAAATTATCAAGAACCAGGCCTCGTTGGGATTAAACCACTAGTTGCAAACCTCTTCACCACACATTGATTCCCTTAGTATTATGTGCTTTTTAAGTCAGCCCCTCAAAGTACCATGCAGTATAATTTATATCACTGTTCATCGTACCCTGGGCATTTCTTACAAAAAAACATCCCCTTTCTAGGATTATTTAGTACCGCCAACTATCAAATGAGCGTACATTCAACTCTACCCTCATTCAACTTTTCTTTGTTGTGACAAGTGTATACTGAATAAAGTGACTTGATCGAGAAAACAAGTTTAGCGACCGGGATTCCAACACACTCTCCGGTGATGACGTGGCCACCAGAACTTGAGTTAAATGAACAAGACATAACACATTCAATATTAACTATACTCAATGAAAATCTCTTTGTACGCACAAAGTGTAGCTGGGATGAAGCGTTCTATATAATAATTGTAAACATGTAATGAATAAAGTGCCTGCAATTTTAACTAGTTTGAAGAAGCAGCGGTGTACCTGCTCATCAGACACATTCAGTTAATCCTAGATTACTTACCATGGTTTCAGGTGTAATCGCGGAGAGATTTGATTGGGAATACAAGGCAGACAGACCCATCCCCGGCCAACAAACACCAGTGAAATACAACGCTGAGCTGATCACCCGCTCTGGAAGCCGTGACTTGGAAGGAGAAGGACTATGGCGTATGGGCATGTATGGAAGCAAGAGTCCTGATGGAGGAGAAACAGATCGCTTCGGTTACGTCCAGCAAGCCTTGAACCCAGCAGGCGCCGCAACTACATTGGATGGCGGGTTCCCTATGCCGATTAGAAATCAAGAGGTTGATTTTGAATTGGGCTCCATTGGCTGCAACGGCTACGACTACGTCTGTGCTGAGTTCACCAAGGGCGATGCACCCAATCCAGACTACAAGTTTCAGGTTGTGAGCCGCTCTGATACAGACACTGGCGATGTCCTCACATCTTGCAAGAAGCAGAAGTGTTCAGCACGTAAGTGTAGCTCAAAAACCCTTGTATGTTTTTTTGTTTTTTGAGAGAATTAGGTTGCATTAATAAAGTATAACACTGTGCAATCATAGGTACACTTTTTTATTAAGACAATATCTGCAAAGAGGTACTTAATATTTATCTGTTGTTCATCTGGTGTCTTTGTAAACAAAAAGTGTACCCATGATTGTGGCTGTGCACTGCAGTATTTGCAAAACCTGCCATCGATTTCACTAACTCTTCCTAACTGAGGATTGGTCCTAGGACTTAGGATGAGTTAAGTTCAGTATCCATAGACGTATGACGCATTGAACTCATCCATGTTAGGACGAGTTACTTATCCTAACTCGAGACGGGATTAATCGTAGCTATTCGTGAAATATGCTGTATCTTTAGTTATTTGTTATACGATTTATTATTCAAAGTTACCCAGTCATATAGTTTCCCTTGTGGTTTATTACTTGATATTGTTAGTTATAATGTGAGAGTGCCATACAAAAAAAAATTAGTCCTTTTTAAAATTGTGATAACCCTTTCACCAGGGTGGAAGCCTCCGCTGCAACTACATATCACAGCTAATAGACGACCTCAATGCCATCGGCCTAATAAAAAACACGATCAAGCTGTTTAAGCTTGCGGCCTTGATGGCACAAACGAATTTCTAACAACGGTGCGAGTCGAGTTTGGCCCTAGTAGTGTCAACTACACGATATAAGAAAAAATGAAGTGTAAAATAGTGCAATACCTGGAGTAGGAACAACACATTATAGACCTGGGCTTGGTACTTGCCGTGGAATGTTGGTTTAAATCACGCCAAATCGACCAATCATGAATCAAAGATTCAAGTTTGAAAAAGCTGGTATGCGAAAGGGTTTTGGAAAAAGATGGTGCTTGAAAGGTATATTGCTTTGTTTGGGTGTTAATAGGTGCTGTATTTACTAGTCTGGAGTCAGCAATTGCAGGAGATGGTCCAGTCATAGAGCAGAAACAAGACAATGACCTTGTCATGGACATCACTGGAATAACTGGTGATGGCTCAACCGAAGTCGGCGGAGAAAACCTCTGGAGGGTGGGTATGTACGGAAGCTCAAGCCCACAGGGCAGAGGTCGTAAACTCGGCTACCAAACCCAGGTCCTCAGCCAGCCCCAGATGGATCAAACTCTAGAAACAGATTCGGATCTACCCTTTGGAGACACACAGGTGAACTTTGACATGACAGGCCTGCTGTGCAAGGACGTGAAGTACCTCTGTACGGAGCTGCGCAAGAATCGTGACGCTACACCTGACTACACCTTTGAGGCCATTCCAAATGAGAGGGCTCTGGTCTCCTGTACTGAGCTGGGAGACAGGTGCAAAGGTTGGTATATAATTACTATTCATAAATACCTCAGACAGTTTCGCTATTCCTATTGTTGGAGAGCCCGTCACATGGGGGTGTTTAAACGGTTGATAAGGACCAGCTGTAGCTATTTACAACCGGTTGTTTTCGGAAAACGTTTAGATGCATACTACCCGCTAGTCTTGGTGCAAGATGTTTCTCGTTACGGGGGATGCGGGTGCTGTTTGTGAGTTGGCCGCGCTGTGTGTGATAGGAAAACGAGAAGTGTCTTGCACCAAGAATAACTATGCTCACTAATGCATCCGAAAACTGTCTCAGTCATAAAAAAATGCTACACGCGTACAGAGCTCAAGGACGTTGGAAAACAGATAAGTTTTACAGAGTTTCTTACTTTAATACGCATTTTAACCAAAAGGCATTTATGAATGGGAATAAAAGAGTAGTGACTTGTTCTCAAACTGCCTTGCAGGGTCGTGGCCGTGCATTAAAGGCCCTTGCCTTTGACTCATGCCTTAATTGCACGGCCACACCACCCTGCCGGTTTTAAACGGCAGTTTAAGAACTTGTCGCTTCCCTATTATTTCCTTATTAATGCTTCATAAAAATACTGCAAAACAGTGGCTAAAAGCTGCAACGTTTACAAAAATGAAATAAAAAAAAGTTCTTAAGAAAAACATAAAAATACACACAACAAATATGTTACAATAATAAAATTAATAATAAGAATAATAATAGATGTTAAATTTATTTTCATTCAAAGTTTGCTTAATATTAGGTTTCCAAGCCTACAGTACTTTATCCTGCAAGGTGTGTGGGGCTAGATTTTGAAGTATGAGACCAATTCCTTTACATAGCACCATGTCATGGTTTACAATTCTGTTGTTTTGTCATATTTCTTGTTTTCTAGTAATATGTCTGGAGATGTTCTTTATGTTGTTGTTGTTGTTGTTTTGTGTGTTGTTGCTGTTGTTGTTGTTTTTGCCTTTGTTGTTGTTTTTGTTGTTTTTTCGTTGTTGTTGTTGTTGTTGTTTTTGCCGTTGTTGTTGTTTTTGTTGTTGTTTGTTTCTGTTTGCTTTGTTGTTCTTGGGTGGTTGTTGTTGTTGTTGATGTTGTCCCTATTGTTGTTGTGCCTATTGTTGTTGTCTCTGTTTTGTTTTTCTCTCCATGTCAATTATTTATTTATTTTAACAATTTCGTTTTATACATATTGTATTTGCTAGTTTTCCTGATTCTGTTTACTTATAGTATACATGTAATACTGTATTTCTGTGAACGCTATTGTCTTGTATCTTGGCCGAATAATAATAATAATAATAGGCAGTCTCGACTAGTTGTTGAGACAAGGGGTTTGCACTGGTGTTTTTTGGTATGGTTGGCTGCAGATTGAACCACAGCACCTTGTAAATCGTAGGACAAAAATGAGTGCTTTAAGACACCCTCAAGTGTGATAAAGCCCTAAATAAGGAAGGCAACTTCTTACAGTTTATTCTATGTTTTTACAAAGGTGTAACACTGACTGATATGGATTGGGAGTATGATGTCGGAGCGATGCAGTACGGAATGCCAACACCACTGACTATCGACGCAGAGGTCCGCACAACCCCAGAAAGCCGTGAACTGGAGGGCACTGGTCTCTGGAAGATGAACCTCTTTGGAAGTCGCAACGCAGACGGTTCTGGCCAGAGGATGCCTGAGCGTTCACAGATCTTGGATGGCTACAACCAGGCTAGACCCCTACCTGCCGGTGGCCCTGTGAAGTTTGACGATGTGGTCGCTAACTTCCCAATAGAAGATATCGGCTGCAATGATTTCAAACATATCTGCTTGGAGTTCACTCAGGGAGATTACCCCAACCCGCAGTATGCGTTCAGAACCGCCGATGATAAGGAATCCATCATCGACTGCAAGCCCGCCAAATGCAGAGGTATTACTCCAGAAATGTTTGTCCTAGCAAATTTGTTTCAATAGAAACACTACTCTAGGATCAGGCTAACATAATTGTACCCCAAAATGATCAGGGCCCAATTTCATGGCTCTGCTTACCACTGAATTCTGCTCTTACAATTAGGATTCCCCGCTTACGTGCAAGCGTCAAGTTTTTGCGCTAGCCTTGTAAGCGTAGAATGCCTAGTAACGTGAAGTACGCACGCGCAGAAGCCAAAGGTTGCAGCTAACCCGTGAAATACGCTTGCAGTGAGCACAGAGTTCCCTGCTTCCGTAAGCGCCGATTCTGTGCTTACGGTAAGCAGAGCCATGAAATTGGGCCCAGTTGGGTTTTATTGCAGTTGATCATGTTATCTATTGTCTCTTACAGCTGTATATGTTGACAGTGTTGAATCAACTATACAAAATGCCGAGCTGTACGAAGGCAAGCAAAGCAACCTGGTCCAGTTTGATACTATTGTGGGGACCACAGATGAAAGCACACCCATGGTCGGACGCAACATGTGGCGTCTGAACCTCTACGGCAGCGAGAGAGAGAATGGCCAGGGTCCACGTTACGCTGAGCAAGAGCAGGTCCTCTCCGACTACTTCAGCAGCCGTGAGCTGACGAATCCAGGGGACTCCCTGAACTTCCGCACCATCGACGCTGATTATGACATGACTGGATTAGACTGCAAGAAGGTCAAGTACTTGTGTACAGAGTTTAGTCGCAATCCAAGCTCTTCAGTCGAGTACGAACTTATTCCCGTCCCAAATGAAAGGACACTCCGAGATTGTATGGAGGTAACTGATGAAATGTGCAAAGGTAAGAATCTTGACATGATTGGGGTTGGAAAAGAAATTATGGTTGATATTATTCAAAATTTTACAAATCAGACATGTCTAGGCGTGTAGTGCAAGAGAGTTAATAGTTGATGAAAAGACCAACATTGCTCACACTGTTCAGTCTCCCGTATGATGACCCTGAGCAGGCTAGTTGAAATGTTGAGACCAATTGAGAACTCATTGAAGTTGATAACAAAAAGTACCTATGATCTACTTAACAAAAGTATAGTAATCACGGCCGATTTCCAACCTTCCGCCCAGGTAGTAGTTACCTAAGCAGGACAGTTCTGGCAAGACTTTATTAGTCTCTTGAAAGCAAGACGTAGTTCCCAAAGGACAACAAATCTACAGTGCAAGTAGACACACACATGGTGTTACCGCAAACTGAGTATAGACCCTATTGCACAACGCGCAGCGCACTTGCACAAGCGTCTCTTGCCAAAGCATGCACAAAAGGATGGTACACGTATTTACACATGCATTTTTGCCTAAACATGTGTACCATCCTTTCGTGCACTTTTTGACCCTCAAAATGACGCACTGGAGACGCTTGTGTACGCGCGCTGCGCATTTTGCAATGGGTCTTTATATTGATATCTCACCATGCAATGCCTAAAAAACATATTTTAATTACTTTTTAAATTGATTCATGACAGGTGTGGTGATTGAGGACATGAACTGGAGAATGGAAGAGCCACGAGGTGCAGTTTTACCAGGTGTGCAAACCCCTATTAGACTGGATGTGGATGTGGATTCCAGACCTAACACCGGTAGTGCTAGCGGGGACGCACTCTGGAGAGTTGGTATCTTCGGTGCGACAAAACCAGACGGCAAGGGCCCAAGAATTGGTATGGAACGTCAAATCCTGTCCCGAGACCTCTCAAGCCGTGACCTGTTTGGGGGAGAAACTCTTTCCTTTGACGGAATCGACACCAACTTTGACCTGTCGCAGATCGGATGTGAATCTGAGTACCAGTATTTGTGTGTGGAGTTTGCCAAAGGACTGCGCGCTCAACCAGACTTCAGATTTGAGACGGGCGCTGGTGAAGAGACCATTGTCAAGTGTAAAGATGAAGATTGTCGCAAAGGTTTGTAAACACAATCAGATAAAGAAGTCCTGAATTCATAAGAAGTGTTTTTATTAACCTGTACTTATAAATTTACAAGAGAAAATAGAATTAGCTGTTGCAAACAACTTACCAACCAAATGGACAGAGGGTATAAATGCAAAAAATAGTTAATGGCCTGACGTTTCGACCCTAGCAGAGTCTTTCTCGAAGGCTAAATGACAACACAACAAACATGAACAGGTAACTAAGTAAAACATAAGCAGTGAAGTGGAAATACATGAATGGGGTTAGAAAGCATACAGAAAAAAGCAAGGGGTAAACAATGAATAGGGGGACAAAAGGGGGGGGGGGGTTGTAGGGAAGGGACTGGCAGAAATGAGATAGAGGGGTCAATAGTAGGACTTAACTGTTGAAATGAATATATTTGACCTAAAATGCTTCATATTCCTTTGAATTTATTACCAAAAAGGAAAATTTGATACAAGATTAGAGTTAGATTCTGTCTCTATTTGGTTACAGAATGTTTACCCAACTCGATACAAATTTTTTGTTCACAAGCAACCGTCTGTGACAGCAATGTTTCGACCTCAGGCTTTCTGTTGTTTGAGGCAAATTTTACACATTATATCACCACCTTTGAAAAGCCTATAAATTAAGTATCAAACATTTCTTATTTCTTTTTTTATTTTTTGTAGAAATATAAGGCAAATGTAGAATTTATTGTTTGTAAACTTTCCAGGTGTCAAAGTGAGTGGCCTGGATATCATCGACAACGATTACACAACCTTGAAGGAGAACACACCCAACAACAGGGTCATTTTCGATGTGACCGCCGAGGTCACACCAGACAGTGGCGGAGCAGATGGAGATGACCTCTGGCAAATGGCCCTCTATGGAAGCAACAATGTGGACGGCTACGGCCGCCGCATGAATGAGCAGAGCGAGGTCTTCAACAACTACCAGGAGGACAAGGACGTACTCCCTGGTGAGAACATCCGATTCGGTATGGTTGACACCAACTTCAACATGAACGGTTTGGCATGCACAGAGATGCCGTATCTCTGTGCCGAGTTAAAGAAGGGACTGCGACCCTACCCAGACTTCCAGTTTGAGGCTGTCCCAGATGAGAGCGTCTTGAAGAAGTGTTTCCGCACAAAATGCGACGGTAAGAGTTAAGCTTTAAATGGTGATAAGACAAGCTTATGGATTTTAATCTGTTGACTTTTTTTAACAAGTTTTTTGAGGAGATGTAACTGAACTTTTGTCTTCTTCATACTTTTACGAACCAAATTCTTAGTGGCCTGAAATTTTGACCCTAGCTGAGTCTTTCTTGAAGGCTAAATGACAACAGAAGAATCATGAACAAGGAGTCAATTGTGACATAAGATAAGTTTTGAGAAGAGATTTGAATTTTTTTGGTACAAAGACAAGATCTAAAATTAAGTGGTAGAGAGTTTCAGATGCGTGGCGCAGATGAAGAAAAAGACCTGTCACCCCATGAGTGTCGAGACTTGGGTTCAATGAGGAGAAGCATGGAAACTTGATCGAAGATTCCTTGATGGAGTGTAAACTTGAAGCAGTTCAGAAATATAGTGGGGAGCCTTGCCATAAAGAGCTTTGTGGACAATGAGCATCAGCTTGAAGATGATTCGTTGAGAGATAGGGGGCCAGTGTAGTTGTTTCAGAATGGGGGTGATAGAACAGGATTTTCTAGACAGTGTCACAATGCGGCAGCAGTAAATCAATGAAGAACAGGGAGAGAAAAGTAATTAATTAGTGATTAAGGCAGACTTAAAGGGGATATCTGTTGTAAAAACGAAAAGGCACTGGTCACTTGACCATTTGTTTCATTCCTTAAACCATCGCAGCTCTATTGGGAGTATCCAGCCTGAGCTGCCAAATATGTTGGTCAAGCTAGATCAGTCAATAACCATCTCTGCCCTCATATTTACCCATTTACTCCTGGGTGAAGAGAAGCTATTAAAGTTAAGTGTTTTGCCCAAGTGTTATGACCGAGATTCAAACCCACATCTGGACGACTCCAGCACTTGAGTCCAAGGTACTAATTCACTCGGCCACTGCATGCTATAAGTTTGGAATCCTTCCTGACATTTCTGAGATGAAATGTCGACCAAAAACAGTTAATTTTTCAAAGCAAAATTGTCTATCTCAGGTATAACCATTGACAGCACGACACTGAGCGGAGATGACTTCAACATCAATGACGACACTGACGAAATCGTCTTTGATGTCACCACGACCTCAAACCCAAACAGTGGTGACGCCACCGGCCGTAACCTCTGGAAACTGGAGACGTACGTGGCCAACAACAAAGACGGTGAGGGCTCTCGCCATACACTTGACCGACAGACACTGAGCAGTGAGATGGCCAGTCGTGACTTGAAATCTGGTAACCGTCTGGTGTTCAACAACCTGGCAGCTCGCATCAACAAGGATGACGTACCTTGCGAGGAAGGCGGTGGCTACATCTGCGTTGAGCTGAAGAAGGGAGACAATCCCACACTTCCATTCACCCTAAGCGGAGCCAGAGGGCAAGACTCCCTCAGAAAATGCAGGAAACTCAAGTGTTTGAAGGGTAAGATGAAAAAGGATTCTCAACGTTTTCCTTTTACCCTAAACCTTTGTATGGTACTCAGTGCTACCCCAATCCTGTTAACGTTTTGTTAAAAGAATTATAATTCCTCATTGATAAAAACATTGATTTGGGGTTGAACAAAGAAAAATCTACTAGAGTGGGACTCGAACCAACGACCTCTGGATTAACATGCCCGTGCTCTACCATGTGACGTTAAAACTGAGCTATCAAGCCCTATAGACCACCCACATCGGGCTTGATAGAGAAATACCTAGATAAATAAATCAACGTGTTCTTTCTTGCTCATAGCTAAATGGAAAAAGAATATGAGCTTAAAGGTCGCAACCCCTCCTTAACTTTTTTTTCTGTAAACAATATGCAAATCACAAAGTTTGATTACATTTTGTAGACAGTTGACACATGGTTTCCCAACGTGACTAAATCCCATGATTTGGGGTTGAACCAAGAACTTAATCGTAGTAAATTAAGAGAAAATTGTCTTGGCCACTTTGAAAGTGAAATTTATCTTAGAGAATTTTTTTAACACTTTGTTATCTCTTCTTTTTGTCTTCCTAAACAGCTGAGGTTGCAAAGGTAAGACATTTGATTTGCACTCGCATTGTTGGGGTATGTTGGCCAAGTGGTCAAGCGCACTGCACTCAAACTGCACTGTTTCACATCAGCAGTTTGTGGATTTTAGTGCTTGCCTTAAACTTGTGTCCTTAGGCAAGGCACTTAAAAGAACACGCTGCCTTGGATTGGGCGAGTTGGTCTTTAAAAAGCGTTTGTAACCGTTTGTTATAAAATGCATTGGTTAGAAAGATGTGTTAAACGTAGAATACAATGATCCACACAAATTTGCCTCGAAATTGCGTGGTTTTCCTTTAAAAAGGATAAAAGGAAAACCACGCAATTTTGAGTGATACTTGTGTGGATCATAATATATTTTACTTTTAAAATATCTATCTATTCATATGCATTTCATAACAAATGGTTTCACACACTTTTCAAAGACCAACTCGTCCGATCCAAGGCAACGTGTTCCTGTAATTTTTAATCAATTGGATGGGACGTTGGGGAATGCAGTGTTTGACCTTAGCGGTGTGGTTCACTGGCCAAATGCCAGTTGAGACAACGGCGGACCAGCTGATTTGAGAACACTCACATTGTGTGGGTATCGTGGCCAAGTGGTCAAGCGCACTGCACTCAAGCTCTGGTGTTTCATATCAGTAGTTTGTGGGTTTGAGGCGGGCCTCAAACATGGGATGGGACGTTATGAGCCAAGGGTCCCTTGTCCCTTGCTTTGTGTAATGCACGTTGTAAAATCATGTTACAAATATAATAATAATAATAATAATAATTATTACAAATATAGCTCAGAGAAGGGGTTTGCCCTGGTGTTCTGGCAGTGGCTGCTGAATGCGCGGCAGCATTTTGTAAGCCCTTACAAAGTGTTACATAAATGGGTCTCATAGTTCAAAAAAGCTGTCTTGAAATAAGTAATGATAAGCACTTTGAGACATCCGTAGACAAAGAGCTCTACAACAATTATTTAATATTTCTTCATTTTATTAAATAGTTATTTTACGTGCCAAATAGCCGTTTTGTTGGCCTAGTTCTAAAAGGTTCTTATTTTATTTTGTATGGATTCCATAAAAGTAACACACTGCATTAATGTCATCCTGCTCAGACAAAAATTCCACCCTAAGCTCTCACACAGCCACAGCATTGGCACACCAGACTGCATTATTACACTCAGTATATTATGCAAAGTACATTGCTTTGCATTCTTTAGAGCTCATGGTAATGGATTTGAATGAAGCAAAAAGAAACGATTAGTTAAAAAAATATTTTTATTTTTTTTATTTTTCATTTTAATTTGGCACCTTCTTGATTATTGCAGAAATGAAATTGTAATTGATGACCCTTAACCCTTTGGTGCACAGATTAATTTGTTTGATTAAAAAATAATCGCGTTCATCCATGTTTTTTTGTTTGTTAATAAGTGCCCCTTATTGAACAATCGCTCTAAAATATGGAGGTTGTAGTTTTTAAGTTAAGTCCGTTTCTCAAAGTCCAACTTGAATGTGTTTTGTTGGTCTCTAGCGACCGCCTTGTGCACTCACTCACTCCCTCAGTTGACCTAAGGTGTCGTGTTGCAGCCTGTTTGAGTCGGGCTCTATGCCTTGTGCACCAAAGAGTTAAGCACTGGTTTGCTGTTTTTGTGGTCATCAACAGAGGATTTTCATACATAAATTATAATAAAAGTAAAAGTCATCTACAAACAATTTGCTTTTTTTTCCTTTCTTCAGGGACCACCAGGTGATAAGGGCCCAAAAGGAGCACCAGCTGACCTCCCAGTAAGTGAAAATACATCATTCTTAACTTTTTGCAGTTTCAGACAATGGATATTTCCTTCTAGCTCGACAGTGAATACTTACAACAATGAATGTTTTAAACTTTTTTATTTAACTGTGGCGCTTTTTTTTAAAGTGTACTGTTCACAGAGTGTGGATTCGAATCCCGGCATGGCTGGATGTGATGCTTGTGTCCTTGAGCAAGCTACAGATCTAAAAGCCATTGGTCTTGCCTAAAAGGATATATTGTAGTGCAAAGCACCCACACACTTACCATGAAAGAGTAGGGGTTAACCACAGTGTTTCTGGCTCACATACCAAGCACCCTTGTCTACAGGTTTCCTGAAGCTTTCAAGTGCCAAATGAATTAGATCCCTTGTAAGGCATTCTTGCTTTCAATTCAGAAATTAATAACAAGAATTACAGTTTCACATTTTGAAGAAAAAAATTATTTGATACACAGTTAATTTCCAAGATGTTTTATGACACTTCTTGAGTATGTTTGATTAAATTTTGTTCCTGGGAGAGTTGTTACAGTTCTCTTTATTATATTCAATAGGCCTACCTGGCAGGTGGACCTCCAGGCATTCCCGGCCCCGCTGGACCAGCCGTAAGTATTGTTTTGTCCTTTTAAAGGAATATTAAAGAATTGGTTAGAAAAAAATTGTTATAGATCACAGATTTACATACAACTCACACGGTCTAATGATGATGATACATGTAGTAGAAAATATTCCTTGAAATATTTTTGTCTCATCAAGTCAGGCACCATGTAGCAGCTCGAGCCTGCCCAGTGATTTTTGTCCAGTGATTTTTGATCAATCTCAAACTTCTACAGGTTTGTCAGTATGGTGGATTACATAAAGTGCTTACACTACCAGCAACTGTTTTGTTAGCAAAACCAGTTCTGTAATGTTCCTTTAAATGAGATTGATCTCTCGATCTCTATTTAAATGCCCCGCTATTTTGTGTTCTTTTTATTTTTAAGAGTTTCATCAACCATGTTTCTTTTGTGTTTTCAAAGTTTAATCAACTATGTGCAACTTACGTTTTTTTAACTACTGTCTGTGTATATAAGCTTTTCTCTTACTGTACCACTGTGCAAATTCAGCCTCTGGGGTGCTCTAATGGTATGAGTAAACCCATAATCATAATAATGATGATTAGGATTTGAAACTTTGCATAGTGCAAATAAGGGAATCAATGTGTGGTGGAGAGGTTTTCAAATAGTGGTTTAATCCCAACGAGGCCTGGTTCTTGATAATTTTACCGAGACGAAGTCGCGGTAAATTATCAAGAACCAGGCCTCGGCGGGTTTAAACCACGGTTGAAAACCGATTTAACACACTTTGATTACCATTCATAATACCTTTTCGGTCCAAAAAAATCATCACTTTTTGGTCAAAAAGTAAAATAAATGCAAACATTTTAATTGTTAAATGATTTCTTTCAACACAACACCCCTCCAGCTATGAAATGGTAAAGCCCTCCGCAGCCCTCGGGTAAACAACTCCTTATAAGGGAATGCTGTGCGCGTCGCGCGTATTGCGTGATGTGGCACAACTGTTTCAGCCGTTGCTCTCGACCAATAGGAATGAAAAAACTGTCTTATAAGAACAGGTGCAAGGTCGGTCGTCACGCCCATGAATTAACACTTTTTACCGGTCATAAACAAAGGTTTAAACACACCCACGTGACGCGCCCTCCACCAATATGAATATCGAAACTGTCTGGGGTATTTATGAATACGATATAGTACAGGTTTGCAATGATAATCTCTAAATGAGTTGGGGTGGTTCCGAAAAGATCTGTTGGTTTTAAATCAACGTTTCAATCAGTGTGACTCTGATCGTCTTCTGGAGAAAGATTTACAACTTGCGCTTGTTTAACTATCGACTGTGTATTACCTAAGTTTTCCACTTTATTGTAACCAACTATACAAATTCAGCTTTCAGGCTGCTCTATGATATAAATAAACCAATAATAGTCATAATAATAATAATAATCATGATAATGATTGGCTGAGAGTTGAGCATGGCTCGTGCACAATTCCACTGTTTGACCTTAACAGTGGTGCCCAATTCAAGGAGTCAATAACTTTCCTGAAATCTATTCTCTGATATTCATTGACGTAGTATTCATAACCAGTTTTATTGGGTGGTTTTCCTTTCAGGGCTACCCAGGACCCAAAGGATACCCTGGCCGAATGGGATCACCCGGATTCAAGGTAAGATGCCAACATATTAATTGATTGATTGATTGATTGATTTAATGATTGATTGATTGATTGATTGATTGATTGATTTAATGATTGATTGATTGATTGATTGATTTAATGATTGATTGATTGATTGATTGATTGACTGATTGATTGATTGATTGATTGATTGATTGATTGATTGATTGATTGATTGATTTAATGATTGATTGATTGATTGATTGATTGATTGATTTAATGATTGATTGATTGATTGATTGATTGATTGATTGATTTAATGATTGATTGATTGATTGAATTTATTCAAATAAAAATGCAGCAAGAACATGCCAAAAGTACATACACAACAACAGGGGAAAGGACAGTGAAATAAGATAACAGAATTATCAAATGATATATCCCCAATAACTTAGAATTATTTCCATTGGGTCCTCAGAATAAACCCCAGCAAAATTACCAAAAAGAAATGGAAGTACCAAAAACAGATGCATCCAGTTGGGAGCAAAAAGATGAATCATGGAAAACAAAGCAAGAGAACACAAAATAAATAAATAGATTTATCGATATTTATTTCAAAATATCTATATCATCTTAAAGGCAGTGGACACTATTGGTAACTACTCAAAATAATTATTAGCATTAAACCTCGCTTGGTAAAGAGTAATGGGGAGAGGTTGATAGTATAAAACATTGTGAGAAAGGGCTCCCTCTGAAGTGACACTATTGGTAATTACTCCAAATAATATTAGCATAAAACCTTACTTGGTATCGAGTAATAGAGAGAGATTGGTTGTATAAAACATTGTGAGAAACGGCTCCCTCTGAAGTAGTTGTCAAGAAAGAAGTAGTTTTCCACGAATTTGATTTCGAGACCTCAAGTTTAGAACTTGAGGTCTCGAAATCAACCATCTAAACGCACACAACTTCGTGTGACAAGGGTGTTTTTTCTTTCATTATTATCTCGCAACCTCGACGACCAATTGGGCTCAAATTTTTACAGGTTTGTTATTTCATGCATATGTTGAGATACACCAAGTCAGTGAGAAAACTGGTCTTTGACAATTACCAATAGTGTCCACTGTCTTTAAAGGAAACAAATACATTGGGTTTTTGGAACCGTGCGATTATGAGATGGAATAAGTGATAAGGATGGCTCTGTAAACAGAAAGTGTCTCATTACAATTATGTAATAACGAATGTAAGTAGCTAATTTATTTGTTTCCTTGTGTTTTCTCAGGGACCAAATGGAGACTATGGACCTAACGGATACCCAGGTGTACCAGGAAGTCCTGGACCACCAGGACCCCCCGGTGAGGTAAGTCAATGTGTATGTGATTGACAGACTGTGGGTATAACAAACAAGTCTCTATATGTATTAACAATGTTGATTTATTAAAAGTCAAACTTTGCAGCCAAAAGCCCGAATTGCAGTAAAACTACAACAGGGCTATGACAGCACAACCAACATGAACAGGAAACACACTGCTTATGTTTCACTTAGCTACGTGTTTATGTTTGTTTTCTTGTCTTTTAGCCTTCGAGAAAGACTATACTAGGGTCAAAACGTCAGTCCATTTAATAATTTGTGCGTTTATACCATCATGTCTTTTTGGTTGTTAAATTGTTTGCTACAGCTAATTCTATTTTCCCAAAACTACAATAAAAATACTTCTGAACATCCAAGAGTTCAATCCTAGAGTAAAAATGCTATAAGAAACTATAAAAATAGGGATTAAATATTTCATTGAAAAACTGTGAGAAGCGACACATTGAAGAGCAACCACTTGGCAAAAGAAAATGCTACAGCGATCAATCATTCACAATATTTGCACCCCCCCCCCCCCACCTTTGTGGGAATGGGCAATCTGATCTGCTGACACCCTTGAGTTTTTAAAACTTCTTTGAAAACCCAAGCTTTTTAAGAATCACCTTTCTTTGTAATTTTTTCTTTAAAACCTGGGTCTATCTTCAATATAATTGCATAGTACTTTTACACTGTGCAGGGGTATTCTGTTAAGGAATTTTGAAGAAGTCACCGTTAGAACCTTTGTAAGCATTGTGAAGCCAAGGAGCCTGATAAAGCTTGCTATTAATGGGACGGCAAGCCATTGGTCCTGTGTGTTGTGTATTGCACACAAAAGAACCCAGTGCACTTATTGAAAAGGGAAGGGGTTTTGCCCCTGTGGGCCACAGCACCTTGTAAACCATGGTGCGGTCCACTGAAATGCGGTCTATAAGAAGCCACTTACTACTAGTGTTATTATTGATATCATTGTTTTTTTCATTGAATGATGATTTAATGATTTTATTTTTTGTTTTTATGATAGGCAATTGCCCCTGCAACCATCGCTAGACCATCTGGTGGCAAGAAGGGATTCAACTTTGGGATGTCCCCATCACAAGTGGTCCAGGTAAGGCTGTGTACATGTACATGTACAATGTACCTCTACAGGAACTACTCAAGATTTTTAGTTCAATGTCGTACCATTTTTGATTTCCCAGATTTTGTTATGGTTATTCCTGTGAATTGAAAACTGTTATAACGCCCCATACATAGAATCTGCCTTGTGGTTGATTAAGAGCAATTGACATGTGATTATGTCTTAGTTTTATTAGAAAAGACCGCCATAGCAACCAGTGCTCAACATGTATATCCCATATCAATCATTATACTGTACCCAAAGCAACCAGGAACTATATACAAATTCGCTATACCCATAGCAACCAATAACCAATGTACCGTACCCTTATGAACCTATGTATTTAGCCCATATCAATTAAAGTACTAAACCCATAACAACAAGTGCACTACACCCATAGCAACAAGTGCACTACATCCATAGCAACAAGTTTACTATACCCATAGCAACACGTTTACTATGCCCATAGCAACAAGTATACTATACCCATAGCAACAAGTTTACTATCCCATAGCAACAAGTTTACGTGCAAGATTTTTGCATAGCAAAACTGCTATGCAATTTGTTGGGGGGATATCAAATAGCACACCCATAGCAACAAGTTTACTATACCCATAGCAACAAGTTTACCATACCCATAGCAACAAGTATACTATACCCATAGCAACAAGTTTACTATCCCATAGCAACAAGTTTACGTCCAAGATTTTTGCATAGCAAAACTGCTTTGCAATTTTTTTTTTGGGGGGGGGATAGCAAATAGCAACCAATGTAATAAACAAATAGCAACTAATGTTAATGTATGAGTTTATCTGTTACAACAGAGCCTGTAGTTGCTTGAGTGTGACCACACTTTCGTGAAAGAAAGATAATTCATTTATATAATTATTGTGTTATTATCAGGGACCACCTGGACCTGTTGGTCTACCAGGAAAGGCTGGAGTTAGGGTGAGTTTACAATGCTACTTTAAATTGCTCATAACAAAATATTTGTTTCTCAAAGTATTGTTTTTTGGTTTAGTGCATGATGGGTAATAATGCAAAACTAATTTACAGTAAATTCTTTCTTCGAAAGCAAACTTTTTAAAGGCACCGGACACTATTGTTTATTACTCAAAAATAATTGTTTTTGTTGTTGTTGATTTTAGGGACCTTCCGGAATGAGAGGCCAGTCTGGAGACATGGGAGCTGTTGGACAACCTGTAAGTGACTAAAGCCCTTAACAAAAAAACATAGATTCCTTGAGATGAAATTTACAGGCCGCGACTGTTGACTTTTTAATTCTTGCTTCAACGCCTTCACAAGTCCTCTTAACACCAAGTAAAGAATTGACCCACGTTTCGTTCGACGCAGGTACAACTATTTATTTATTTATTTCTTATTTACCCTGGGGAAACCTCTCAGTGAAACACTGTTTTTCAGAGGTGCCTAGCAGCTACATACACATTAAATTGTTAAATTGTATAAACATAAAAATATATTTATAAAACATTAATTAATATTAAAAATAGAAAAACGGCCAAATTTAAATAAAGACTACGGATATACCACAACAGCACCAAAACTTTACAACAAGCAAAATATACAATAGAGACAAAGGTTAACATTCTTGTTCTAGCCTGGAAAAACACCAGAAGCCCCATATATTAAAAACTCAAATAAAAAGTATTGAACTAATAGCTGATAACCACTGAACTGTAGTCTATTCGTTCTTAAATCCTGACTAGTACCACTGAAATGATGATGTATCGCATGATGCCAGCGTGCTGTCATGCTAGCCCCATATGGCAAGTCCGCTTTGTAGCCTCGGCACCAGCACCAATGAATCCTATAATTGTGCCCTCTGAAGTTCTGTCTGCCCCGCTCTTGATCATGAAACTTACCGATCGAATGCTACTCTACAGTTAAAGGATTATGGTACTTTTTCAAAATGTCCATAGATTTACATTAAACTTACAGGGTTTGAAGGTAATGATAGTGGAAAGCTTCCCTTCAATTATTATTTTCTGAGGTGCTGTAAATTTAGAGAAATGAGTAAAACAATGTCATGAAAATGCGTTTGTAAATGCTTAAAATAATTTTGGTCTCATGAGACCAAAATTATTTTCATGACATTATTTTACTAATTTCCCAAAAACTACAGCACCTCAGCATGTAATATTTTCAGGGAAGCTTTCTACTAACATTATTTTCAAACTGTGTAAGTTTAGTGTAAATCTTTAGACATTGTGTTCTTTGTCCTACGAAAAGTACATACACCCTTTAAGAAACATTTTTTTGAATCTTTAATCTGTTTACTTCTTGTAGGGACCTTCCGGCCCAGCCGGACCAAGAGGAGAAGAGGGTGACGACGGCAGAGACGTAAGTTTGGATATTTCTGGCTGAAAATTTATTCTAGAGATAGTTACATAATAATGATCGCTTAGCCACAGCAGGCCATCACACCAAATAATGTCGTGAATATTTCCCAAGTTTACCTCTTAAATTTATAAAGACAATTTTTTTTTTAAGACAATAATTATCCATTTATTTAAATGCTTAACATTGTGATAGAGCCTGAAGACTAAGACGAAACCTAGGTCAGGTTTGGAAAAGGCCACTGGTCACCAAACTAAAATGGTTAAATATTCCATTTAATATCTTGGGTTTTTTTTGCTTGCAGGGAAGTGATGGTAGTTCAGGATCAACAGGACCAGCTGGTATTCTCGGAGCACAGGTAACTGCTTAACCAAACTTGTATTCAAAGATATACAATAACAAAATGATTTTGGTACTTTTTGTTTTAAAAAAAATTAAACAGATTTATATTAAACTTACATGGTGAAAAGGTAGAAAGCTTCCCTTGAAAAAAATTCACAAAAATAATTTTCGTCTCAGTTTATATAGACGAAAAATTTATTTAGCATGTACAACAGATTTACGCGGCCCTCCTGAAAACATTGCTATGTGATTTTAACCTTTTTTCTCAAAAACTTGACGATTAATGAAGCTGAAACTATTGAAGCTGAAGGTAAATTATGAAGCTGAAGGTAAATTATATTATATACACCTCCATTCACAAAAAAGTTCCTGCTTTATAGTAAAGAGCCTCAATTGACACCACAGGCAATGCATATGCAAAATTGATCGCCCCCACTTTTTTCTTGGATCCCCAAGACTGGTGTAAAATGCTTGAACCAGCATTCTTGCAAACAAATAATGTTTAAGCATGCATCAGAGCAGTGTTGTAGTCAAGACCTGGAAGTCCGGAACCCAGATCGAAACTTTGACGTCGAGACTGTATTTTATTGCTTTAGAATTAAGTAAGAAATTATTAACTCAAGATTTGCAAGATTGAGAAAAAAAACACTCACATTTCTGTACAGCTGAAGAAGTCAACTGTACTTTTATAGTAAACTGTAAGCAGTCACTGAAACAATAGTACACACCCTCAAGAAATCTTCGTTCGAACAAAACCAATTTGTTATTCCACCAGTTTGGACCAATTTATAAAGCGAATGCAGCTTCACTTACACTGCCTCAACTTTATTGAACCATCTCCCGAAACATTTAAAATACATTGATTCCATTGTCGAGTTTAAGATTGCATTTATTTAAGATGCACTTATTTAATATTTAACTAATGCATTTTAGTTTGACACCAAGTACACCTTGTGTTTGTCTCTACAGCGCATAGGGACATGTTTATACATGTAATCGCTGTACATGTTATACGCGTTACAAAAATGGTTAACTATAGTTGATGTGGGTAAGGCAAACTAAATTATGGTGATTTTTGTGATAACAATAACGAGAATTGTTTTGTTTGTAGGGAGCAAGTGGAAGACCAGGAAATCCAGGTAGTCAAGGACACAAGGGATGGAGGGTAAGAATTCTCAGCATTTTATTACATATTCTGAATGCTGTAAATGTTTCAGATAAATGAGTGAATCTGCTCTGTCTTTGGCTGATTTAAAGGCACTGGACACTCTGTTGGTTATTACATGTACTCAAACTAATTGTTAGCATACAAACTTACTGGGTAATGAGCAATCGAGAGCTGTTGATAGTATAAAACATTGTGAGAATCGGCTCGAGGTATCGAAATCAACCATCTATGCATACAACTTCGTGTGTCAAGGGTGTTTTTTCTTTCATTATTATCTCCCAACTTCGAAGACAGATTGAGTTCAAATTTTCACAGGGTTATTATTTTATGCATATGTTAAGATACACCAACTGTGAAGACTAGTCTTTGACACTTACCAATAGTGTCCAGTGTCTTTAAAGGCACTGGACACTATTGGTAGTTACTCAAAGTAATTGTTAGCATAAAAGCTTACTTGGTAACGAGCAATGGAGAGCTGTTGATAGTATAAAACATTGTGAGAAACAGATCCCTCTGAAGTACGGTGGTTTTGGGGAAAGAAGTAAATTCTTACTGAAATATTTGAATTGAATTCGATACCTCAGCTCAAAGTTGTGGCAAAGACTCTGCTTTACTATTAACTTTTGTGAATTGTCACCATAGGTCCTTTTGGTCACTAAGCAGTTTGCAGCAGCTAGTTCTATATCCTATTTAATTTACTTATTATACTTAAGATTTATTTTCCTTCTTTAAAGACACTGGACACTATTGGTAATTGTCAAAGACCAGTCTTCTCACTTAGTGTATCTCATCATTTGCATAAAATAACAAACCTGTGAAAAATTTGAGTTCAATCGGTCGTCGAAGTTGTGAGATAATAATGAAAGAAAAAATACCCTTGTCACACGGAGTTGTGTGCTTTCAGATGCTTGATTTCGAGACCCACAAAATCTAAATTTGAGGTCTCAAAATCAAATTCGTGGAAAATTACTTCTTTCTCGAAAACTACTCCACTTCAGAGGGAGCCATTTCTCACAATGTTTTATACAACCAATCTCTCTCTATTACTCGATACCAAGTAAGGTTTTATGCTAATATTATTTTGAGTAATTACCAATAGTGTCCACTGCCTTTAATGTTGGTGTATATGGTTACAACCAAAATGAATATTCTTTGAAGAAATTACAAACTTTTGCTTAGGACATCAAAGTTATGCTCGGGGCTAATTTCTCAAAGAGCTAAGATAGATCTTAAAACTGCAAATCAATCGTAGTTGTCAAGTAAAGTGTGATGTCACAATTCAAATCACTATGGTAATGCTGATAATTTATCTTAAAGGCAGTGGACACTATTGGTAGTTACTCAAAATAATAATTATCATAAAACCTTTCTTGGTGATGAGTAATGGGGAGAGGTTGATGGTATAGAACATTGTGAGAAACGGCTCCCTCTGAAGTGCCATAGTTTTTGAGGAAGAAGTAATTTTCCACGAATTTGATTTCGAGGCCTTATATTTAGAACTTGAGGTCTCGAAATCAACCACCTAAACGCACACAACTCCGTGTGACAAGGGTGTTTTTTTCTTTCACTATTATCTCGCAACTTTGATGATCGATTGAGCTCAAATTTTCACAGGTTTGTTATTTGATGCATATGTTGAGATACACCAAGTGAGAAGACTGGTCTTTGACAATTACCAATAGTGTCCACTGTCTTTAAGGGGAACTTAAAAAGTGCCTTGTGAAATTGAGCCCAGGAACCGGTGGGTTGAAGATTTGGGAGTAATTGATTTCGAAATGGCCAACTCTAATCCTGCAAATTAAATAATTTCTCAGTTAATAAGTTTATTTCTCTCGGGTATAAAAGGGTGGACGAGGTGCTAAGGGAGTCCGTGGTGATAGTGGTGAGGTTGGAGACAACGGAGATAATGGTGCCGTCGGAGCAGCTGGAGCTGTTGGAGCCACAGTAAGTACACAGTTGTACATGTACGTCATATACATATAGCCATGTCACATTGTCTTGGTTCAAGGAGTTATGCAGGCAAATATTTTTGGTAGAGTGACATCTCAATAAAGCAGTTCCAAGAATGAAAAATATGTCGACAGTTCTAAATGATTGAGAAGTCTGTTTTTTTCTTGAACTTAAATTTTAAAGAAGGAAAAACAACAACACATACAAACGAAAGCTTTTGGGAGTCCAAAGGCCTGATCACACAGGCCCCGATAACAAGAACGAGAACGAAAACGTTATCAATACACTCCCTTGATTGGCTGAGTAAGCGTGGGTCTATTCTGTCTGTAGCAATTCAACCAAGAGAATGCGTTCTCTATGCGTCATTATCGTTATCGTTCTCTTTATCACTGCAGTGGTACCCGGCTTTTGCTGTGAGGTAGATTCGTCACATAGTTACAGTGCCGTTATATCTCTGCCTTTACTGGAAACTTGTATTATAAATGTAATTAGTATATGTTTGAAGAGTCTTGGTGGAACTCTTGACACAGCATCATGAATTGGAGCAACCCTTTATAACCTTTGTGCCTTTCTCATCTTTTCTTAGGGCGAACGAGGTCACGGTGGTGAGAGAGGAGAACGAGGATCAAGAGGAAGTGTGGTAAGTCAATCAAGATATAGGAACTAGGATTTCAAACTTTGCTTAGTGGGAGTACAGTCAAGTGGTGTTTAAAGGAACATAACAGAATTGGTAAGAAAACAACTCTTCTAAGATCACAAAATGACATAAAACTTACATAGTCTAAAGATGATGAAAGTAGAAAACATCCCTTGACATATTCTGTTTGAAATGTCATCATCGATGAGAAATAAATAAAACAAATTTTCCGCTTTGAGTTTATCGCTCAGTGAGCGTTTGATTTCTTTGTCTTTTTGCATACCAGTGTCATGCAAAATGTGCAATCGGTTTTTCACTATTTTCTTGTGACCCAGATGGCCGATCGATCTTAAACTTCTACATGTTTGTCAGCCGTTTTGTTAGCAAAAACCAATTCTGTAACTTTCCTTTAAATAAGAAAGTGGAAGGATATTAGGCATAAGAAAATGTACGTTGATGCCATGTAGATGAATCACTTTTGATTGGGGGGTGGGTGGATTAAGAACTTGAGGGCTCAACGTTTTGGACAGTATACTATGACCATTGTATAAGGGGGACTGCTGGACTCTAATTGTACCTGGAGGTTATGGATCTGGAGCTGGTTGAATCGCGTGGAGGGGCTACTATCAGTACGTATAGGTTGAAAAGTGCTTTTAAATTTTAAAGTGAGCCCCCCTTGATAGTTCAGAAATGTTTAGGTTGTCCTGATGGGTTTTGAAAGTGATGACTGATTTGTAGTATGATCTGGTAGGGCGATCCTTTTCAGAGATGGTTCTATGGGATGGTTATAAGGGAGGGTGCGGTGAGCCGTACATACTGGATGCATTGGGCAGTAAAGTCGGCAAATCCGTGGTGTGGCGAACTTGAGAGAACCCTAAAGGAGGTTTGAGGTGAACATCGTATGCAAATATCTTTTTTGGGGGGGAGTAGTGGCGGTAAGAAGAAACTATAGTTTGGAAACTCCTTGTCAAACTATAGGTTCTTTTTCAGAACCACTATACTACTCACAAAAGAGATTTTAGTACACGGTGTTACCACAAACTGAAACTCACTTGATTGATCAACATACATGTATTAACATATCCAGCACTGTAACAAGGCCGGGTGAAATTTTGAGGGGGCGCAAACGAGTGCAACATTATTTCTAGGGGAACCATCGGCCAAGTTTACACTGCCATTTTCTGTAAAAAGCTTGATCTTTGGCAGGCACCTTTTAAATATTGTATTTGTTGTTATTATTGTTATTATTATCATTATTATTATGAATAATATTTTTTTTTCATTTTTTAGGGAGCGCGTGGAAAAGACGGTGATGACGGAGACGTTGGAAACCCTGTAAGTCAAATGTATCATTGAAATTTGCTCATAACGACTGGGATGAGGAAACTTTCATATTTTTCTGACTTCATAACATCTCTACTTTTTTATTTCCCCTTCTTTTACCCCCTTTTCAATTTTTTCAACGATCACCTTGGGTGGTCTGTTTATATGGCTTTGTGAATGGCAACTTCCTATAAAAAATGTTTTAGTTGAAAAAAAAAAAAAAAGTGTTTATTTGAGTTTTTAAAAGTCAACATTTTATTTTTAAAAAAATGCACAATTTGGGATGATTTTCTTGTCAGTTTTGACATGATTTCAATTTTAGTTTGTGAGTTTTTAATAACTATGTAGGAAGAGTCATCCATAAACAAAACCATAACTTAAATACATTTGTTAATGTCTGACAGATTATGTTGTTGCACAGTATTGTTTATACTTCTTTGATTTTACTCTTTCATTACCAAAGTTGTACATATACAATCTATTTTAATTATCCGAAAGCGTAACTTTTGTACATGTACAATCTATTTTACGTACTCAAAAAGTGTCACCAGTCGCACATGTACGACCTATAATATAGGCCTACATGTTATATTGAGAGGGCATTATCACTCTTAATCACAAGTACTATTGACTTGGAGATGTACCAAGGCAGCACAAAATGAGCAAGACACATTTTTGTTTTAAGACAAAGACATTTTTTTTTTGAAAATGTTCAATAACCTCACAAAGCTGGGTATTTTAGGTTAAAAAACCTGGGAAAAGAGCGGGCACTGAAAGAGTTAAATCATTAAAAAAAAAAAAATGTTTGTTTGTTTGCTTTACTGAGAAAAATTAACTCTATTATCATTTGTGGTTTATTTAGGGACAAATGTGGAGCGATATGTTGTGTGAATGGTTTACTGCTTACGATTAATGGTTTACCACTTTTGATTCTTGAACAGTTTACTTCTTGTGATTTGCTAACTGTTTATTGTTTTTGATTTGCTGATAGTTTTTATCTTTTGGTTTGCTAATGGTTAACATCTTTTGACCTTGCTGTATTTTAGGGATCAGTCGGTGCATCAGGAATCTTGGGCCCTATGGGTCAAAAGGGACACATGGTAAGGGCTTTCAAAGAGAAAGTACATAAATAATTTCTTTCCCATCTAATGTTTCCAATAAACACACCGTGCGAACATTGTGAGTGACTGTCCAAATTGAATTTCAATTCTTACCAATTCTGTACTTTGAAGTGGTTCAAATAATTTGTATTGACATCCTTTTCAACATCTGGCTGAACCAAACCACAGGTATGTGTGTAAGGGGAAAAGCAAAATCATACATGTTGCCCTGTGCAAACAGACCAGGAGATGACAATATTGTGACCACTTATGGATGGTAATAAACATTTTTTATGTACATCATAAAAAGATTTTTTTCGAGGACACATGTCAAGCACAGAAAAATAGAAAAACAAAAATGCACTCCAAATGTTCAAAAACCCTTAGGTTTAGCATGATAAAATTCTTCCTTTGTACATTGAGAATCATGTATTGGAAACCATGGCTTTAAAGAGCATACATGAGGTGTTTAATACGTGCATATAGTTCTTTCTTAATTAGGTAGGGGGAGGGCAAAAAGGAACAGGTGTTTTGGTAGGGGGTGGGGTGGGGTTTGGATGTGAGGGAGGATGCGAAGAAGAGATGGACACTGTCCAGAATAACCATTACCAATTCTCTACATTGAAGTGTATCAAATGATTTCATCAACGTCCTTTTCAATATCTGACTGGACCAAAAAACAAACTAGTTCTGTAAATGGTTTTATAAGCAGATTAAAAAAAATTGTTTTTAAAGGCAGTGGACACTATTGGTAATAGTCAAAGACTAGCCTTCACAGTTGGTGTATCTCAACATATGCATAAAATAACTAACCTGTGAAAATTTGAGCTCAATCGGGCATCAAAGTTGCGAGATAATAATGAAAGAAGAAAACACCCTTGTCATACGAAGTTGTGTGTGTTTAGATGGTTGATTTCGAGACCTCATGTTCTACATGTAAACTTGAGGTCTCGAAATCAAATTAGTAGAAAATTACTTCTTTCTCGAAAACTATGGCACTTCAGAGGGAGCCGTTTCTCACAATGTTTTGTACCATCAACCTCTCCCCATTACTCGTCACCAAGAAAGGTTTTATGCTAATAATTATTTTGAGTAATTACCAATAGTGTCCACTGCCTTTAGTGCAATGTGACATTACTACTAAAGAAGGGTGCCCTCATTTGCCCATTCTGTGCGCGGCACATACTTTTTCATCACGTTTACCTCTAAGATGGTGGCAAGAAGATGTCATGCTTAAGGTCTTACCTTCCAGTAGCTAATGAGGGAACCTTGAAAATTGGCACACACTAAACAGTGTTAGTATTGATGAATTTTCCAAGTATTTTTGGGGCCCTGAAAAAATGAAATGCAGGGGGCCTTAGTCTCCATAGTGCAACATTTACAATAATCAGTCTCCAATATTAACAGCATTTTGTGAGTGTATCACTCTATTTGAACTAATATTTTGTCTGCATATGTGTTTGTCGCCACCAGGGTGTGACAGGAGAACAGGGTGAAAGTGGTCTGCAAGGAATCGCAGGTCTCCGTGGTGAGAGTGGTGGAGATGGTGCTCCAGGTCAGACTGGTGCTGCTGTAAGTTTCTCGTGGTTGGATCCACACATCCCAAAGGGGTTTACATTTGTCATTATTTTTAATGCATGAATTGTGTAAGGACATTGTTTGTACAGTATGTTATTATGGCTGTTGTCTAAATCACTGTTATAGGGATAGTTTATGTTTGGTAATAACTCTTAAAATTAATTTAAATCAAAACTTACTCTGTGAAGTGCAGCCACTTTTGATAGTAAAAAGCATTTTGAGAATCATTTTCCTTGGAAGTAAGGTTATGGAAAAGTATATAAGTTTTTATCACCCAAAGTTTGAATCTGAGAGGTGCTACTGATCAGCTAATAGTAGTGTCTGTAGCCTGTGCATTCCAGCTACAAATTATTCTTCCTGTATGGATGGACACAACCGCTTCAAATTTATAGGCGATATCTCAAAAACAGTTTTCGCAGGTTATAATTTTATTTGTGTAAGGTTAATACAGTCAAACGGTTCTGAAAACCAAATGTGTACTTTTCCTTTGGTTGCCTGTTTTAGTTTTGGCGGGGTTTTCAGGAAACTGATGAAAACATCAACAAAAGCAGCCCACAGCAAAAGCTAGAATCAAGTTCCATAAGAGAACTACAAATAGAGGGATCAATAGAACAATTCTATGAAACGGCAAAAAACTAGTGAAGTTAAGCTTTAACAGATTTACGTTAAACTTACCGGTTTGTAGATAATGGTGGTAGAAAGCTTCCCTTAAAATATTACTTCCTAAGATGCTGTAGTTTTTTGAGAAATGAGTAAAACAATGACACAAAAATAATTTTTGTCACAGTGAGACAAAAGTTATTCTAGCATGGAAAACGGACTTTGGTGACTATGTTTTACTCTTTTCTCAACAAACTACAGCACCTCAGCAAATAAGATTTTAAGGGAAGCCTTCTTCTATCGATATCTTCAAACTGTAAGTTTAATATAAGTATGTGGATATTGTGGGTTTTTGTTACAAAAGAAAGTATCCAAACCCTTTAAATGCTGACAGATACAGAGAACTAAGGAAGATGTTGACAGCAATGTGTTTGCCAAATTGCTCATCTTATTAAAACTAAAACTATTATTTTAAAACATTTTGTTTTCTTTGACAGGGATTTGCTGGTAAGGATGGTGCTGCAGGATCCACTGGTGACATGGTGAGTGTTCATTTGATACATAATGATCTTTTGAGTTACTAAAATGATGCCGGCTAAAATGATGTCCACTAAATTTTGACAAGATCCCTTCTCACTGTGTCAGCAAGAGTTTGAGTTTGTGTTACCTTAAATCATGAAATGCTTGTGGAAGTGTCGTGGCCGGGCAGCTAGGAGCACAGAATTCAAACTCTGATTAACAGAGTGTGGGTTCGAGAGTCATGACACGTGTATCCTTAAAGGCCCGCTGCAGCGATAATGAGAACGATAACGATAATGACGCAAAGAGAAAGCATTCTATTGATTGAATGAGCATGTGTGTATTCTGCGTGGAGCAATTCAACCAATACAATGCGTTCTCTTTGCGTCGTGATCTTTATCGTTTTTGTTATCGCTGCAGTGTGACTCGGCCTTAAGCAAGACACTTTACCATTGCTTCGTCTTTCGAATGGGACGTAAAGCCGTTGGTCCCATGTGTTTTGTAACGCACATAAAAGCACCAGGTGCACTTATCCAAAGAAGAAGAGGTTCGCCCCGGTGTTCCTGGTTTGACTGGCAGCATATTGCGCTACAGCACCTTTTAAACCATTACATGGTTCTACATGTATGTAAAAGAAGTAGCTCTGATAATTTAAACAATGTCCCACCTTCGCATGAAAACACTGTATGTTAAAGTGCCTTGAGCATAACTGAGTGATGGATATGTGCACTGTATAAGAAGCCACTTTTATTAAGTATATTATTATCATTATGCTTCTGCCCTTTTTCTTGCAATAGGGTGCTGCTGGGGCCAATGGTGGAGCAGGCGCGACTGGTGCAAGAGGTCCTGCAGGAAGCCGCGGTGCCCCTGGTGTTGGTGGTGAGGTCGGACAACAAGGCTACGCTGGACTTCAGGGCTCTCGTGGTAACGCTGGTACTCAGGGAGCAAGAGTAAGTCATGTGCTTAAACAATCTTCAACTACTGTTCTCTTTCAATTTGCATGTTTTTTTTTACTGAGAGTCTGTGTGAACCAAATTTATTTGTGATTCAAAAATGAGTAAATGCTTTTTTTTTGCTTTGTGTTTTTTCTTGGTACCAATATTTATTTTGCCAGGCAGAGGCTTGTGCGGGGTACGGGATTTTTTGGGAGCAGTTGCTTGAAGTTCAAGCTTGGTGTACTCACTCATGAGTCGTCAAGGGCATTCCACTCTACTATGGTCCTCGGTAAGAATGCGTTGTTGTGGATATCCAAGTGGGCTCTGTGAGTTGTCAAGTTTCTGCTGTTTGTATGACGTGAGCATCGGGTTGCTGGCATTAGGTAGCGGTCACTGGGGATGTTCACTAAGTTGTTGTTAGTTTTGTACATGAGGGTGAGCCTGGCTTTATTAGTGTAGTTGTGTAGTTTTCAGTCAACCGAGTCTGTGGGGTTTGAGGTGTTTTAGATTACAGTGTAATTGCTTGTTTTTTGTCTTTACAGGGAACAGTAGGTCCCAGTGGTGTGGCTGGAACCGATGGACAAGAAGGAGCAGAGGTAAGAGATAACAAGTAGTCAAAGAAAGTAGTCAAAGAAAGTAGTCTAAGAAAGTTGGTCGAGAAAGTGGTCCAAGTTAGTTTTTCAAGAAATTATTCCAATGAAGTGGTCCAATGAGGTAGTCCAAGAGAGATGCCCACGAAAGTAGTAAAAGAAACTATCAAAGAAAGTAGTATAAAAGGGAAGTCGGAGACAGTGATCAGAAAGTAGTATAAGAGAGTAGTCCAAGAGAGTTGTGCAAGAGAGTTGTGCAAGAAAGAAGTCCAATAAAGTAGGACAAGTCCGAGAGTAAGCCAAGAAAATTGAGAGTAGTTCACGAAAGCAAAAATGTTTACTTATGCTCTTTGTTTTAATTCAGTAAAGTAATTGAGTAACAAGGTTTGGGTTGATATAAAATATGTAAGATCTTGTGGTTGTTCTTCCTTCTAGGTAATGAAAATATTTGTCCTTATAAATTAGAAAATAAAATCTGAATTTTCATTTCTCCCCTTTGCAGAAATAGATATTGAGAAAATTAATTGACACTGAAAAGTGTGACTGCCAATATAATAACGTGATTGATCAAATTGCAAAATGTAGCTTGGACAGTGAAATCAACTCTTGAATCAAAAATTTTGAAATCATGTTTCACTCCCACAAGATTTGTTGCAGCTTTTCAAACTTGATATCATTGTCATAGTCATTTTCTCTTTTGGGTTTTTGGTTGCATTATCCCTAGCGCTTTGCATCCTTTGGAAAAGGCGCTTTATAAATTCGGTTATTATTATTATTATTATTATTATTATTATTATTATTATTATTATTATTATTATTATTATTATTATTATTATTATTATTATTATTATTATTATTATTATTATTATTATTATTATTATTATTATTATTATTATTAACTTTGTTTTCCTTTCTGCAGGGCGAGAGTGGTCCATCTGGCCCAGCAGGAGCACGAGGAGCTGTTGGTGCACGTGTAAGTTAAAGAGTCATTCAAACGGTCCAAATTTACCCGGACAAAAAAGCATGTCATTGTACCAGACAATAATAAAATCTATCACGCAAATGGCTTCTTCTTAAAGGAACACGTTGCCTTGGATCGGACGAGTTGGTCTATAAAAAGCGTTTGTAACCATTTTTTATAAAATGCATACATGTATGGTTGGAAAGATGTTTTAAAAGTAGAATACAATGATCCACACAATTTTGCCTCGAAATTGCCTGGTTTTCCTTTTACTGGGTTAACTAACACGGTCGGCCATTTATGGGAGTCAAAAATTTGACTCCCATAAATGGCCGACCGTGTTAGTCTACGAGGTAAAAGGAAAACCGTGCAATTTCGAGGCATGTTTGTGCGGATCATTGTATTCTACTTTTACAACATCTTTCTACCCATATGCATTTTATAAAAAACGGTTACAAACGCTTTTCGACCAACTCGACCGATCCAAGGCAACGTGTTCCTTTAAATACTGTCTGCTCTAAGAAATGCGCTGTATTTTTACTGCTTGAGGGCAAACATATTTGTATTACTTCTGGGGGTATATATTCATTCATACCCAAAACAGTTAAAGACTGGAACACATTACCACCACAGACATCTAATCCATCACTGACAGTAAGACTGTTAAAGGAGCCAGAATAATCCACCTCTAAAGCAACTTAAAACTACGGCACAACAAAAGTGACAGAACACCTATTATAACTGTGTAGGACGAATCGCTTGCACCCCTGGAAGTGATAATAAAGCATGGTTGAACTTTTTAAAATGTTTTATTTGTTTAATTATTCTGTGCACCAAAGGGTAAAGTAGTGCCATTGGGCCCTTCTTGCCAACATTCAGCAGTTCTCTTTGTTTATTACTAATTACAGCAGGTATTATTTTCTTTCTAATCTCCTGTATTTTGTCTTTGTACAGGGAGGTGTGGGAGCACCAGGACCCTCAGGTGTTCAAGGTGCTGTAGGTTACCAGGTAAGTAAAACAACAAAACACATTTTATAACGTGTCGTGGCCGATTGGTCAAGCAAATCAGACTCTAGCTGTGGTGTTTTTGATTAGCAGAGTGTAGGGTTGAGTTCTGGCAAAAAATACAGACAATTTAGTAATGGCAGAAGAAAAATTGTTACAACAGAAAAACAGCAATATTAAAGCATTGAAATGTTTGTTTGCTAATCGTCAAGTTATAGTGAATCCCAGGTTGTATTTAGTTTTCTGTTCTCTCGTAGTCATCACAGTGATTATCTTCATTGACACTTTGTATCATTTTTATTGCCAGGGTAACGCTGGAGCCCAAGGAAGTGTTGGAGCACCAGGAGAGAAGGGTGATGGGGTGAGAATCTGTCTTAAGAAAATACTTCAAGAAAATAAGAGTTCTTTAATGGGTGCATTCGTTTAGCTTCTCTGGGTCTATCCATGCGATGCTCGGTCGGGTGAGCCCCTGACAAGAGCTAAACGAACGACCACTCACCGCTCTCGTAGTGAAGTTGTTTACCTGGGGCCAGCCCCCAAGTGACCCACTCCACAAGCAGGGCAGTAGGGGCTGACCTGGGTGAGCCCCTGGAATGACGTCAAAAGCTATTCGAACGCACCGGGGCAGACCGGGGATGACCCAGGGAAGCTAAACGAACGCACCCGATGTTAAATTGGTTCTTTATATTAAATGTCGGATATACCTTGGGTAATTACTCCAAAAATTAATGACCATGAAAGCTTCCTTGAAAGAAGCAATGCAGGTGTTGATAATTTGTCAGTTTGAAGAAAAAAAAACAGTTCTCTTTAAAGGAATATAGTTTTAGAGAGAGGGATTCAAAATTATTTCAATCTGAGAAATGTTTCTTCATGAATTTTTATCAATATAAACCACAAGGGAAACTGACTGGGTAATCATGAATTTTTCTTAGATTGTCTATCCCAATTTTAATACTGATTATTCTTCCTGCATAGACATAACCTCTCCAGATTTTCAGTGACATTTCGAAATTGCTACCACCATCTTAACATATGTATACTTTGCCATTAGCATTCTGGAATTCACAAATAATAGCAACGATTGCAACAGTGTAAAAGGCAATTTCTAGAGTCAACTTGGAGGCATCCAACTGCACCACATGCAAAAGTAACATTTCAGGAGTACAGCAAACATTTTACTGGCAGTATCTTCATATTCTCCAAGACAATTATGTGAAGATGAGAGTGTGAATGTTATCCAGAACTGATTGCCTGTTAATGGTCACATGCGACAATGCCCAAGAGTATAAAGACAGTTTTTGTCAAGTTGCACCACGTTAATGTTTGGGCGATTTCTCTTTAAAAAAAGAGGAAAATTTTATTTAAATGTGTCAACATTTTGGTGCCACTCTATAGTATTAAGTATATGAAGTTAGGCTGTATCTGATTTGGTGGCTGCAGCTACGGCTACGACTGTTGATAAGGTTGTTGCTGAGGACGTCTTATAGACGATGTGACCTACAAGTATGTTTACATTTAAACCGCCCTCTGTTGACAAAAAACTGTACGCGCCATTGTATCGCCGTGCAAAAAGACGAGTAGTCATGGTAAGATTGCGTGTACTTTCTAGCTGGCTGCCAAAACACAAAGGTTTTGCCGGGTGGTATGTGCGCGAATCATGTTATGGTTTTCGAGTGACGTCAGAGGTGGCATCGTCCTATACTTCAACGCACAATGATGCGATGATCCAGCCAAAGCAGTAGCAATGCCCGCCAATTAGGACACTGTCTAAATATAACGAACTTATTTAAATGATGTTGATGATTGATTACAACCAAACATGACAATTTTAAAGGAGCATCTGTTGTTTAATATCTGTAACCTTTTGTATTTTGTAGGGCTCCGCTGGACGAACAGGTGATGCTGGTACCCCAGGTGGACAGGTAAATATTTATTTTGTCTTGACCTCACATTGTATACCATTGTGTCCGTCACTGTCTTTATTGTACTGCTGTACCTCACATTGTATATCACTGTATCTGTCACTGTCTTTGTCATTGTACAACTACCTCACATTGTGTATCACTGTATCTGTCACTGTCTTTGTCATTGTACAACTACCTCACATTGTGTATCACTGTATCTGTCACTGTCTTTGTCATTGTACAACTGTACACACAGTATATCACTGTATCTGTCACTGTCTTTGGCATTGTACAACTGTACCTCACATTGTATATCACTGTATCTGTCACTGTCTTTGTCATTGTACAACTACCTCACATTGTGTATCACTGTATCTGTCACTGTCTTTGTCATTGTACAACTGTACACACAGTATATCACTGTATCTGTCACTGTCTTTGTCATTGTACAACTGTACCTCACATTGTGTATCACTGTATCTGTCACTGTCTTTGTCATTGTACAACTGTACACACAGTATATCACTGTATCTGTCACTGTCTTTGTCATTGTACAACTGTACCTCACATTGTGTATCACTGTATCTGTCACTGTCTTTGTCATTGTACAACTGTACACACAGTATATCACTGTATCTGTCACTGTCTTTGTCATTGTACTTCTGTACCTCACATTGTACATGTATATCACTGTATCTGTCACTGTCTTTTGCATTGTACTGCTGTACCTCAAATGGTATGTCACTGTATTTTTTGTCGCAACTGCAACTGTTCTGTCATAGTCTGTGTTCATCACCCTAACTGATTCGTAACCATCTGTATTACTCCTGTATTCACCATTTGCTCTGTTAGCAAATTGTTAGCTCAAGCTCACTATTCCTCAGAATAGTGGCATGGTTGGCTAGTGCGAAAGTAAACGCTTCTCCCTACTGAAGCCTTGGTTTGATTCCTAGCAATAATGTCAAAGGAGAGTTGTGCATTGGTTCTCTACTATGCCACAAGGGTTTTTTCGCCGGACCCTCCAGTTTTTCTTCTTTCGAAAAAAAACAAACACTTTCAATCTGTGGCTGTTCTCCGTGGTCATATACACGGGTAGCTGTGGCTGGCTGCCAGAGGCGCCTATGCCTATGGCTGGAATACATTGTAGCTGTGTCCTTTGCAGTTCAGCTTCTCAGCCTCAGCTGTGATGAGTCGGGATAATTAGCCTCATAAATTACTCTATCATTAGTGTTATATAATGGATGTTAAGTTTGCACTGCGGATAAAGAATATTCATTTTTGTCTTTCCCATATATATTTTGCCTGGAATTTTTTTCACAGAACTCAGGGAATGTACTGAGTATACAGTGCTCACACACATCGTGTATATGGGAAAAACGAAAATTAATATTAGTACTATGGTATTCACAGCATGCAAGACATAATCCCATTTGCCCTTTACTCCTCCAGTTAGGCTACGTTCTGTAGCCTTAGATATTAAGGGTCTTTTGCAAGGCTCTTGCTATTCCTGGAAGCGCCGCCCTCAATTAAATCTCTGTAGTTTCTTCTATTGTCATGATGCATTTGTTTAATTGAAGGTCGTGTCCGAAACGACGACTTCGGCTACAGCTACGTCTAGATCAGCGCGTCTACCAGTGTTGAAGAATAGCAGACGCGCGCGATCTAGCCATAGCTGTAGCCGAAGTCGCCGTTTCGGACACGGCCTTACAATGGATTATTGACCTCTTAGGGTCCCCCAGGAAGTGATGGACGTGCAGGAAACGATGGCAAGCCAGGACCACCAGTAAGTTACAAAATACATTGATAACACTTTATTTAGTTTACAGTAAAGGTTTGTCTAACAAGAGCAGTTCCAAGCAACAACCATAGCCCAATTTCACAGAGCTGCTTAAAGGCACTGGACACTATTGGTAATTAGCAAAATAATTTTTAGCATAAAAACTTACTTGGTTACGAGTAATGGGGAGCTGTTGAAAGTATAAAACATTGTGAAAAACGTCTCCCTCTGAAGTAGCGTAGTTTTTGAGAAAGGAGAAACTTTCCTTTAAAATATTTGAATTTGATTTCGGGACCTCAGAATTAGTTTTTGAAGTCCCGAAATCAAGCATCTGAAAGTACACAAGTTCGTGTGACAGGGGTGTTTTTTTTATTCCATTATTATCTCGCCACTTTGTTGGCCAATTGAGTTCTAATTTTCACAGGTTTGTTATTTCGTGCATATGTTGAGGTAGACCAAGTGAGAAGACTGGTCTTTGATAATTACCAATAGTGTCTAGTGCCTTTAAGTAAAAATGTTTACATTGTACTTTAAAATGACCTTCTCAGCAAAATAAGCAGAAAACCGGTCACAAATGCTACATGTGACATGTGCAGTTTGGCTGGTAATCTTATTCTGATTTTAAAAATTGTTTTGTGCTGAGCTACATACTTTTTTGTTCTAAAACAGCTCTTGAAATTGTAAATAAAAAAATGCAGCAGATACAATAATAATTGTCTTGCTGGTAAAACATACATTTGTTTCTTATTAGCAAACTTGTTCTTCTCTTAACATCTTTGTGACTTAATTTGTTTGTATTTATTTTAAAACAGGGAGAAGCTGGCACCGATGGCCGACCGGGACCACCAGGTCCAAGTGTAAGTCTCTCAATTTTGTTAATGATTTTGGCTTGAACAAAGAAAAATTTACTAGAGCAGGATTTGAACCAACAAACTCTAAATTAACAAGCCGGCGCTCTACCAACTGAGCTATCTAGCCATATGTTGGCGGTCTCCCTTTTTTTGTCAATACCTTTATCTGGGGGTGCCAGTCAGAAGCCATACAAACCAGTGGCTACCACTTGATCCCCTCTTGACCATCAGAATGGATAAACTGTCTCGGGTATTAATGAATGAACTTGGAGAGTCAATCAGTTGACAGGTCAAACCAATTTATTTAGAAACCAATTTATTTAGAAAGTATCTTCACATGTTATTTTTTCAGACGTACCAAATGCTTTGAAATCAGCAACAAGTCATTACAGAAAAGCTCCATTAAATAACAACTCTAAAATAAGACATCCTTTTTCATCTGACAACTGACACCTGGTATCTCCATGTAATTCCTTTACCAAACAGTGTAACTAATTGGATCATGCACAAACCAGTTGGGCTGCTGATTGCCCAGGCAGATTATTTTTTGTCCATCCATTAAGTTTAATGACCCAAATACTCTATGTATATGTATGTATTTACCATCCGCCCAGGTAATAGTTAATAAGCAGAACTGAGAAGTCTCCCGAACACCCGAACAATCTACTCTGCGGTAGTAGAATTATAAGCAAGACAGTTCTCTAAGACCAAACTCTACCTGGCAAGTAGATACACACATGGTGTTACCGCAAACCAAATATATATGTACATATATTTGGTTTTCGGTAATACCATGTGTGTATTTACTTAAGTAGAATAAAGAAAGACAGTTCTCTAAGAACAAACTCTACCTGGCAAGTAGATACACACATAGTTTATAGACTTATAGTTTCTGAGTTTTTGTGGCAAAACCTGGAAAATCTGTAAAGAAGCTTTCCTGTTATGTGTTGAACTTATAAGATGTATTTATTAATTTCTTCGTTGTCAGGGTCTCCAAGGAGCAAGAGGAACACCAGGCTTGCCAGGAGCACCAGGAGCCTTGGTGAGTAGATACACGTTCCTCTATGACTAATCGTCATGCTGGGGTGGTAATAATAGCAACAGAAATGAGCACAGGGGTTGCTGTCAGTATCGAGGTGGTCCATCTCATGTTAGAACTGGATGGAAAAAAATGTTTAATTATGTTACGCCATGATCCTTAGTTGCTTCGATGGACCACTCTCAAAAGGCCGGTTTATAGTCGGTCGTTCGATGGTTGCGTGATGGAAATCTTGACGAGCGATCCTAAAAAACACAGTTTATAGTCATTGCTGAGGCCTATAAACTGTGTTTTTTATGATCATGCGTCATTATTACCATCGTGTGACCATTGTTTACAGCCAAACCATGGGCATAAGCTGCAGCCGATAATCAGCCATGCGGGAATCTGGAACTTGCTTGCCATGCCGACTTGAACGATGGCAGCAGATAGTTCTCTCGTAAAACCTCGTTTGTCAAACAGAAGGATGAAGGAGCTTAAGAAGTGTATAGTGGCGTAACAGATTAACGTAAACGAAACAAATATCACCCAGAACTAATGACGTAACTTTTGCTTAAAATACCCATCTGTCAGATAAACATGCCACACCACCTATGGACCACTGTGTCATTGACGTGCCCAAACTGCACTACATGTATAGTAGTGCGAGTTAGTCGCAGGGTAAACATACTATTTTGGGCATACGCACTTTTATTTTTAGCATTAATGTGGAATGCTATTGAAAGTCTTTTTGATGGGTTTTTTCCATTCATGGTAACAGGGAGAGGGTGGAAGACGAGGATCAGCTGGTGCTGCAGGACCACGAGGCCCACAGGTAAGTCAATAGTCTGTAGTGTATTGACTCTAACCTCATGTAGGTGGCATGGTTGGTGTTGCGTAAAGCGCTCGCCTCTCACCAAAGTGACCCCGGTTCAATTCCCGGCCGGAGCAGTTTGTGAGTTGAGATGTGCGTTGGTTCTCTGCTGTGCCACAAGGGTTTTCCAGACCATCCGGTTTTCCTCCCTCGGGAAAAATCAAACACCTTGGATCTTGGCTGTGCTCCGTGGTCATAATGGGTTGATGTGGCTGGCAGCCAGAGACGCCCTTGAGCATGCCTGCTTCTCGAACACATTGTAGCCGCGTCCTTCGCAATTCATCTCTTAGCTGCGAGTAAGGATGATTAGCCCCCCAAATTATTATAATTATTAATATGTAAGGTACCTCATCAATTCGCAAAATAAATGGAAATACTATAAGTCTTTACAAAGAAATGAGGAAGCTTTCACTTGCAAAAGGAGTAAGCCACGGAAAGGCATCTTTGAATGATTTTCATTTTGCAAAGTGCACTCCTACTTGACATTTTAAAGTCTGATGGCTTATGTTAAAGGCAAGCACCAATGATAAATCAATCCAAGGTTCATGAGTTCCAATTCCAACCGAGTGACCTGTTGGTTGTTCTTTTTACTTGCTCTGTATTTCATCACTGCAATAACCTATCTTTCTGAAAGTTTCTCAGCGCCTTGTACCTTGTTTGGTAGATACGCGCACTATATAGTGCGCGTATCTACCAAACAAGGTACATATACAGGGATGAGATTGTTCAGACTTTTGACTGAATTCAGACTTTTTATGTTGGCCTGGTGAAGAAAATCAAACAATATTTTTTCCCACAAATAAAGAAATCCTACTCGTTGGTCTACGTCTCTAGTGCTGTGGATATTGTTTCAAAAAAGCTCCTAGGAATATTTAACCCCAGGGGTTACCAAAAGGAGGAAATGCCATCATTTTAACATACCTTTGAATTTGTGTCCAAGTTTCAGACTTTTTCGTTAGTAATTACTCTCACCCCTGTATATAAGACTTTGGTATTATTACTATTACTATAATACAATGGTAATTTAATACACTGGTTTAAAGTGATCACTTATACCTTTGATTTGGTGTGGATGTGGTTTAAACCAGGGAGCAGAAGGCGAAGATGGACGCCAGGGTGTTGCAGGACCCACTGGAGCACAAGGTTCACGCGGTGATTCTGGACCTCAAGGATCTCAGGGACCTGGAGGACCAAACGTAAGCTTCTTTCTAAATGTGTCTCTTTTCTGTGGAAATCTGTCGATGTTAATTATAAATACATGCATTGCAGAGTTAAAGGTACTGGACACGTTTGAATTGTCAAAGACCAAAGACCACTTGGTGTATCCCAACACACATAAATAACAAACCTGTGAAAAGTTTGGCTCAATTGGTCATCGAAGTTGCAAGAAAATAAAGAAAGAAAAAACACCCAAGTTGCACACATTTGAGTAACTACCAACTATTTGTGGTGCCTTAAGAGTATTTGTGCATTTTAAAATATATTCTGATTTTGTATCCCCTCTAGGGACAAATGGGACTTACCGGAGCACGAGGAGCCAAGGGAAAGAGAGGAGTTCCAGGAGTTGCAGGAGCAGCTGGCCAAGGCGGACCTCAAGGAATGTCTGTAAGTCATGTCTGATATTGATGTAATGAACCTCCAGGCAATCTGGATGGTCTAGTTGGTAAGACACTGCTTTACAATTGCAAAGGTCATAGGTTCAAATCCCAACCCAGTTTCATGCCTGTGGTTTTGTTCACTGAACTCGGAAAGTGCTATTGAGTACAGTGTTAACACACATCGGTTTGAGGGTTGAACCAAAATTAGATATGAGCCTCCCAGAACTTTGGTTTCAATTTAAAACAATACTCTCAGGGATTTTGTTTGATTTTTTCTCTGGCGTTCTTTTCCAATATGGTTTTGGGAAGAACGTTGAATACTGGTGGCAGACTTTGAAGGGAAGCTAATGGTAACGCCCTTACAGAATCTCTCTAGAGTTATGGTGGCTTTGAATAGGATTAGCCATGTTAGCAGCTTTACGTTGTGATCAATTTGCTCTAATGGTCCAGGCAAAAAAACTTGTGTTTTCTAAAACCCTGTGTAACATCATTTGTGACCGATACAATAAATGAAATATGAAATCAAATTTTTTCCTTCAAACAAACGAGGGACTTACACAATTAAATTAAAATGTAGCCCTTTATGTAAGCTGAAAAGTAGATCACGCAAGACGTGGCACAGCTCCTTGTCAAGTTTCATGCATTTGCTTGGAGTCGATGCAAGGGCGCAATGGACAGGGCCAAGTGGAGGAGAGCCATAGGGAGAAAGCAGGCCAACCCAGAACGGACTTGACAACGGTCTTGGAACCGACATTAGGATGAGGCCAGTCGTTTTGAAAAATCACCCATTAGTCTCTGAATATCTGTCATAGGTACCACAGACTGCCACAATGCATCACAAAGTTCATTATTACTGGTATTATGTGGAAACGCCATGGCGGACTTAGTTTTCTCAGTTTCTTGTGGTATTTTGTTGAAAGAGCCAGTTGGGCAGGAGAGTGCACCGATACTAGTTTTGTTAATCACTCTGTTTTATTTTTCAGGGAGACCGTGGAGCCCCAGGAGCCATGGGTGTAGCTGGAGCCCCAGGATCTGAGGGAGAGACTGGTGTAGATGGACGCGACGGATCATCTGGTGCTCCTGTAAGAAAACGGATAATACAAACCTGTAACTTTTTGATTTAACAAATCTTGTCAGGGTGATTGTTTAAATTTAAATTCTGTGTATTAAAATGTAGTACAAGCAAATTGTACAGCGAGCCACCCATACAACACATTTACATAGAGTTCTAGACACAAGTCTATAGAAATTCTACATAAGTATCTTTTGAACTTTATGAGGGTAATTCTGTAGTTCGGTAGAAGTTGTATAGAGATTCTATAGAGTTGTTAAAGAGATTCTATAGAGTTGTTAAAGAGATTCTATAGAGTTTATATAGAGATTCTATAGAGTTTTTAAAGAGATTCTATAGAGTTTTTAAAGAGATTCTGTAGAGTTTATATAGAGATTCTATTGAGTTTTTAAAGAGATTCTATAGAGTTGTTAAAGAGATTCTATAGAGTTGTTAAAGAGATTCTATAGAGTTGTTAAAGAGATTCTATAGAGTTTATATAGAGATTCTATAGAGTTTTTAAAGAGATTCTGTAGAGTTTTTAAAGAGATTCTGTAGAGTTTTTAAAGAGATTCTATAGAGTTTTTTTGTAGAGATGCTATAGAGTTTTTATTGAGATTCTATAGAGTTTTGTAGAGATGCTATAGAGTTTTTATTGAGATTCTATAGAGTTTTGATAGAGATTCTATAGAGTTTATATAGAGATTCTATAGAGGTTTTTAAAGAGATTCTATAGAGTTTTTAAAGAGATTCTGTAGAGTTTTTAAAGAGATTCTATAGAGTTTTTTTGTAGAGATGCTATAGAGTTTTTATTGAGATTCTATAGAGTTTATATAGAGATTCTATAGAGTTTTTATTGAGATTCTATAGAGTTTATACAGAGATTCTATAGAGTTTTTAAAGAGATTCTATAGAGTTTTTAAAGAGATTCTACAGAGTTTTTTTGTAGAGATGCTATAGAGTTTTTATAGAGATGCTATAGAGTTTTTGTAGAGGTTCTATATGAAAGTGGGTCCCTTTTCCACAGAACTTTCAGGTGCCCTCTATACAAACTCTATAGAATTCTATAAAGAAATTGAATAGATTTTAAAGAGATTCTTTCGAAAATTGGGCCACTATTCTATAGTGATTAAAGGTCCTCTCAATAGAAAGCCTATAGAGTTTTTTAAAGAATTTCTATAGCGTTTCTATAGAATTTCTATAGCGTTTCTATAGAATTTCTATGCTATGTACACTCTATAGAAATTTGTTAGCTCTCTTAAGTTCTATAGAGTTCTATACAAATATATCAAGCAGTTTATAGAGTTCTTTAGAACATTTTTGTGTGAGGATTGTTAGCCACTGATGAGCTTGTTCACCTCAAAGGTTATTTATTTCTTTATAATCATCACCGCATTCCAAGACTCAGATTTATATTCTGTGAGATGAGATGTGGGCCTAACAAGTGACCATCCAGGTTGAAAACACATTTTGTGTGCCTTTAGTGATTGCTAATTCTTTGTTTGTATGTTTCTTTATTACCCCATAGTTCTGTTAATCTATGTTTCATGTGTAAACACTTGGAGGCTTTATGCAATAATGCACCATTTAAATGTCTAAATTATTATTATTTTATTTCTAATTTGCTAGGGGTTTTTTTTCCCAGCAAAGTAAGTCTGGCAACATTTTGTGTCAATAAAATATTTTAATAAGACTCCATCTCTTTTTTTATCTGCAGGGTACTAAGGGAGCCAATGGTGACGTAGGACGAATTGGAATCCCAGGACTTCCTGTAAGTTCAACAACAAGTTTTAATTGCCTTTTTTTTTGTAATGCAAGTTGGACCTGAACAAGGCTTAAAGCTACTAGTGGTAAGGGGCAACAAGAAGAAAACCTTTAAGATGAAAACCTGAGATTTACACCTCCCAACCCGTGTTACTGGAGATGTCAAGTCCAAACGGGGGTGGGTTCCACTCACGCAAATGTTGCCAACAGTTGCGCACGTTCGCCAACAAGTTCAAGTGGAACGAGTTGTGTGCTGCCACCGTTGGCGAACGTTGGCAACTTTAGGCGAACATACTTCTGAGGTGTTGGCGAGTGGTTTTTAAAATGGTGGACAAGCATACGGTATTATTTCTTTGTCACAAACATAATTACATTGTATTTTCGGTGATTTATAATGAAGATTTAAAGTAACAAAGTTAATTAGTTGAAGAAAGATGTAGAAAAGAGGACTACATACAGCAAAAACTAAAATTAAAAAAACACTCCAAAGGGTGCGCGCCATCTTCATTTCAGGGCGCCGCCATATTGACATCGTGTAATGTGCACCAATCGTTCCAAAGACATAAAACGTTTACGCGAAGAGTTGCGAGTCGTTTGTGCGAGTGGAACGCACCCCAGGCACAAGTGTGATACAATTTAGTTTTCACTGTATCTCTTTTATTTGGTTGTCGCGAATCTTACTATGGAAAATTTTCAGGACCTGCGCAATATTGCCTAGGCTGTGTTGTCTCTTTGTAGTGGGTTACACACTTGTGCGTGTATAACACATGCACTTCACAAGGAGTTTTTACAATAAAAAAAATAAATACGTTTATGTCAAACTAAGTAGGATTTGAAACTTTGGATGGTGGAAATAAGATAGAAAGGTTTGCGGTAACACCATATAATGACTATCTCTAATGAGTTGGGGTGGTTCTGAAAAGAACCGTTGGTTTCAACTCGACGTTTCGATCAGTATGCTCTGATCGTCTTCTCTGAGCATACTGATCGAAACATCGAGTTGAAACCATTTCTCCAGAAGACGATCAGAGCATACTAATCGAAATGTCGAGTTGAAACCAACAGTTCTTATGTCAAACTAGTATTATAAATTTAAAAAATTGATGATTGGTTAACTTGTTTTTGTTGTTGTTTTTGTTGTTGTTTACAGGGAGCCCCAGGTGACCGTGGTGGTGTAGGACAGATGGGTATCTCCGGAGCACCTGTAAGTGATCAAATTAAAATAAATTCAAATAATTTTAAACTTCATGGATCATTCCTTTTTACAGATATTTCTTGTTTAACATGTGTATTTATATTTATTTCTGATGTGATTTCAATTAAATCATCCTGTAGTTTAACTGAAATCAATTGAGTTTACTACCTTCTTGTCCATAAGTTACAGGAACCATGGTTGACCTTCTTGTTAATGTGATTTTTATCTAACATGAAATATAAACAAATATATATCCTTGAGTATTTTGTATATGTTTTGTCTTTTCAGTTACAAGAAATATCGTGAACAAATTTATAAATTAGAGAAACACATTCAAGTAGTTTTACGTACAAAAAGACTTCACAAATATTCAGTGAATCTTCACAAACATTTGAAATTTGCTGAAAACTAACGGAATGCTGAAATAATTCTTTTCAGGGATCCCAAGGTTCATCAGGCAAACGAGGACTTTCTGGAAAGGCCGGATCAAGAGTAAGTGAATTACATTTTGCTCAGTTTTGATTTAATATTTTTAAGTAAGTAACTTGCGTGACCAAAGGTAAGGTTTTGCGAATACAAAGATCTTCAAAATACCGCCCCTATAATATCATGACTCTCATCAAGGTTTACCATCCAGGATGAACTTGGCCTTCACTCTGGTTCAGACAGTACACTCTTGGCTATTCCAAAGGTGCATTCTGCTACTGGGGATCATGTGTTACTAAGAGTCTCCATAATCAAATCTGTTCTAAAAGAGTCACTGAAAGTCCTCAAGAAACATCTGAAACTTCTCTGATCAATTTTTGACTGCTCAGGACCAACTACCTTTTCCATTCTTTATGCCTTTCATTATTTGCTCAGCTTAAAGGAACAACGTTGCCTTGGATCGGTCGATTTGGTCTATGAAAACCGTATGTAACTGTTTGTTATAGAATGCATATGATTAGAAAGATATTTTAAAAGTAGAATATAATGATCCACACAAGTATCACTAGAAATTGCGTGGTTTTCCTTTTACCTCATCTACAAACACGGTCGGCCATATAAGGGAGTCAAATTTTTGACTCCCATAAATGGCAAACCGTGTTAGTTCACAAAGTAAAAAGAAAACCACGCAATTTTGAGGCAAATGTGTGTGGATCATTGTATTCTACTTTTTAAACATCTTTCTAACCGAACGGTTGCAGACGCTTTTCAAAGATCAACTCAACTGATCCAAGGCAGCGTGCTCCTTTAATGTACTGTTTTCATCTAAAGCACTGTGGTTCACTGTGTAAGAGCACTATAAAAATACGGGTATATTTATTTTTGTTTTCAGTGCGTAACTCTTTCAGGGCCCACTTTTTCTTTGCGTTTCAAACCTTGCCCAGCTTTTTATATTTTTTGAAACTCGGTATAAAAAATAAACAAATCAGTTTTTCCAACCAAGCAAAAAAAAAAAATCTTGCTGATTTGTGTTGCCATGGTACATCCCAAAGTTATAGTTTTCTTCAGTGATAAAATGTACATGCACTGAAAGAGTTTACTTCAAATTGATAAAGCTGTGTGAGGATTCTGTGCATTTACTCTTATCTTGCTAGAGCATTTCTTGTTCAAATTCTTGAACTTGAATTGCATTCTTTTGACAGGGATCTCCAGGCCCACGGGGACCAGCTGGATCTACTGGTCTGAGTGGAGAGCCCGTAAGTAGTTCTTCTATCCTATTATTGCTATTTTTAATATTCTGGTTTGTTAAAACATTCAAAACTCGCACCGAATTTACAAAGGAATTAATACAATTATTAAAAAATGGAAACAAAATACACACCAAACACAAAATTAAGAATTATTAAGAATTTGAGTTTTTTTTTTATAAATACCTTTTGGTTCTGCAAAGAGGAATGGCAAGTTGGGTGGAGTTAAAACGTTACCGATAGGCTTAAAAGCTTTTCCAATGGAAAGGCCCCTCTGCAAAATGAAGATGGCCTTGCCCTCTCAAAGGTGGACTTCAAGACCCGCCTAATCCTTTTAGTAGTAATCCTATACTAAGTAGTGGATTATGCTTTCTTTGTACATTTGGTACTTTTTGACATGTTTATATCTACTTGCTAGGACAATGATGTTCTTTTAAGTATTTTTCTTGCTATACATGTATATTCAACCATCGTGTAGATTTGTTTTTTTCTATATTTGAATTGAAAGTTGAATTTGTGGTTTGCACAGAAAATAAATAGCAGTGATGATTTTTTAGATTTTCGTAATTCAGAAGACTTCTCAGTTCTTTATTTGAATTGAAAGTTGAATTTGTTGTTTTCCACAGAAAATAATTAACACTGATGATTGTTTTCTTTTTTTTCTTTTCCGAAATGAAGGGTGATATCGGAAGATCAGGAAGAACTGGACCCCCTGGACCTAAAGGAAACCCGGTAATTATTATTTTGTCACAACAAACATTTGTTTCATATTTCCAACAAATACATGTAGATCCTTGTTACAAACATTTAGCTGAAACTTAAACAATTATTATTGATAAATTGAAACAAATTAATGAGTACAACTCAATTTAAACAATAGACCCCACAAGACAGGTATTTATAAAAAGGAACAATATCTTGAACAAAACTGGACATCACAAACCGGATTTGTAAGGGTGTGTGAACACATTTAAACGCGCCTCACATAAACCATCCTCCAAGGAGTCTAGAGAGGGTGGATTATGCAGCGATCCAGAAACACTGGGGCTCTTTTTGGTGGCTTACATGTGACATATTCAAAAATGCATCCCTGTGCAGACTCCTGATGTTCCAATAGACTGTGTAAAAAACTTATTATTTATTATTAATAAATACATGTACCTTGGATGGTTTCAAGTCTCTGATTGGTCAAAACCCGGTCATGGTGGGAGTGTTAACGGTGGTATAAAGACCGGCTTTGGATAACAGCGAATAAGTGGCCCCTAAATCAGCATACATTGTGTAAACCTTGCACGTTGCACTGTATCGCATGCTTATTTATATCCATGTTAGTTTCATTGCAACTTCGCGCACTTGCGCGTTAGCGCGCTGAAAATGTATCAATTTGAGTGCGCGCGTGTAACAGGTGCGCACGTATAAACTGACGCTGAGCTCATGTGCGCGTTTTAATGCACAAAGAACAGCTATCATCCAATCATTTGCCTCCTTTGACCCCAGTGAAGGCGCTGAACAGATCACTATTTAAAAGAGTCACTGGTCTCAAAGCTCAGTAATGTGATTAACACACGAAAGAGATGGGAACCATCAAAAGCTCAAATATGGCCCCTGAACATGTCTGGAAGTACCGTGGTTGGTGGCTGGCACTGTTAACGGACCGAGCCAGCCACCAACCCGGTCATTACCACGCAGTGAAGACCGGGTACTCGCACTGTTATTCCCTAATTATTTATCATTTTAAATTTCCTTGTGGAGCACTTCAGTCTTTTAAATTCACATAAGACCTTTTATTTTTCCCTTCCCCCCCCCCCCCCCAAAGCCATCTCACATGAGGCAATTTACAGGCTACCATGCATGCAGTTCCAGGCATTCTCAAATAAGAAATGTAATTCATATTTCAGTTTTCTAATAGTGTTCATGGAGATAGTGAGTTACGGCTAGAGGAATGTCTCTTGTGCTGCTGAAGTGTTCCTTGTGCGTACGGTGCAGTTGGTTGCCTCAAAATAGCCTGAAAATATTGCACTGTGTGACTTGGTTTTTTCGTCTCCATTAGGTACTGGGTATGATCACAGATATAGCTGATGTTACTGTTTGTAATTAATTGGCAATGATTTATTTATCGCTTTTAACAGGGAGAGAGAGGAAGCTCTGGCCAACGAGGAGCTCAGGGTATTCAAGGAGGACAGGTAATCCTCAACTTGGCTTAATCCCCCAAAGTGTTCATGTGTTTTTCGCTTCATCTTGGCACCATTCTTTCGAGGATTGATTTAATTTACACTTAATTTATTTTAGACTTCTCATTTCTGCAAAAAAAAATATTCTTGCTCCGTTCTCCTTGAATGACAATTTTAATAAAATAAAAAGGCCCTCATCTAGTCGGACTCTCATCCTCTCAAAGGAACGGATGGCTGAACTGATGGATTTTCTTACCTAGCTTCTTTTTTTCCACCATTGTTTTACCAACATTCTCAGTTTTGCTATGGAAGGTTAATATGGATGATACCACCACTTTTAAAAAATGGCTTTAGTGCTTTTTACAAATTGTTTATATGTGGTCTTGGTCGACTTAAGTCACCAATATTTAGAAAGATGTGATCTTGTAGGTGCAGATAAACTGGATTTTCTGTGCTTTTTACAAATTGTTTAATATTTGATCTTGGTCGACTTAAGTCACCAATATTTAGAAAGATGTGATCTTATAGGTGCGGATAAACTAAAGTTGCCTAACGAAAACCTGAAACGCTAAGATTTCTTTTATTTTGACTGCAGGGACCACAAGGAGTTGTCGGAGGCCGTGGAGAGAAGGGACCCAGAGGTTCCGTCGGTGAGGCTGGAGGCCAGGGTAGCTCTGGCGCAACTGGACGTCCCGGACAAGCAGTAAGTCACTGCTTAAAGACGGGTCACCTGTCCTTATTCGCAAGGATGTGGTTAGGTGTTGGCTTTATGGCCACAGATCTTTTTCTTACGTCGCACCGTTTCTTTGAAATAGTCTTCCTGTGCATATTCGCCAAGCTAATTCTTTACAATGTTTTAAATCCCTGTTGAAAACTCATTTGTTTAAAGCTGTTTTTTTGTGAATTTGCTTATTTGTTTCTTGTATCTTTCTCTCATTGTTTATTAAATTGTTTTTCATTTGTGCTTTGAGGCTTTTTGCATTAGGTGCTTTACAAATGTCTTCTTCTTATTATTATTATTATTATTTATTAGGGATGAGATCGTTAAGAGTTTTGGCTGAGTTCAGACCTTTTATGTCAGCCTGGTGAAGAAAATCAGACAATATTTGTTTCCACAAATAAAGAAATCCTGCTCATTGGTCTACTGATTTGGATACTTTTTCAAAAAGCTCCTTGGAATTTATAACCCCAGGGGACTACCAAACAGTAGAAATGCCATCATTTCAACACACCTTTGAATTTGTGTCAAAGTTCAGACTTTTTCGTGAGTAATGACTCTCACCCCTGCTTGATATGGGTGCTCTGTACGAAGTAACTGGGAATCTCCAGATCCATGTAAAATGATGCGAGGTCAAAGGTGATGTGGGCTCAACGGCAGATCTCTGGCGTAATTCATGAGCCTCAAAGTGTGATGTCAGATGTTCAGGCTAGTCCATAGAGTTATATATAAGAACTAGAGGGCGCACGGGTGATGCTTCTTGCACAAACGCGACGGGACCGCAAGGGTGCGCGCGTTGAATATAAAACACATGTTGGAGTTTGTGTTTATTGAATGCTACGCGATGCTGTTTTGTTCAACTTACAAAATGGACGCACAAACACACGCTGTGGGATGCCAGTTTTGTCAACTTAGAAAATGGCCACCTGCGCGCATGCCGGAGCGCGTACATGTATGTAGGCCAGTGCGCCCTCTATTTCTTATATATAACTCTATGGGCTAGTCGCTGCTATGAATCATGAAGTGGCCATTTCTTATTAGTGTGAAATCAAAGTTGAGAAGAGTTCAGCAACTCTTGTGGGTAAAATATGTCCTGGGGTCGTTGGAAGCCCCACTTGAGGTACATTGTCTGGAAAACATTAAGGATGCTGGGATATTCTCTGCTGTGCACCCACGGCCCAATTTCAAAGAGCAACTTAAGCAAAAAAATTATGTTTAACGTTAAGGTTACCAGCCAAATTAGTGCTTACACAGCTTTATGAACCTGGGCCCAGAGTCCCACAATTAGGAGCAAGAAATTCTAATACAGAATTTCCATTATTCTTTTTGTTGATTTATTTGTTCATCTTTTCTTTTCTCAGGGAGCATCTGGAGCCCAAGGAGCACGTGGGGAGGCCGGCTCACAAGGAGCTGTCGTAAGTTTTTTTCTTGAATAACCCTTCACTCATAAATCCTGATTTTGTTTTACTTAAGTTGTTAATTACATACATGTATACACGTCCTTCTAGTCTAATAGAAACTCAACACCTGTCACCATAAACATCTCCATAGAAGATTGAACATTTTAAACCAATCTTTCTATGACTGATGTATGACCACACACTAAAGCCCGGTTCATACATGTACTTCATGCGAATGCGAAGTGCATGTTTAAGTCCGACAGAATTCGCAACGAATACTCGCTGCAGTTCAGCTCTGCTAAACTCACTTGCGAATATTGCTGCGAAAGGATAGTGGTGACGTCAAATACGCTTCGCATTCCCAAGAAGCATGAACCCGTATCCACAAGAGTAGACAACGCTCGTTGGACACTACCCAGTCACATTTTCCACAGCCCTTTGAACAACCCAGCCTCATTAGCACTTCAGTATGCAGTAGATGGTTCAACATGTCTCAGGAGTCATGTTGGGAGACCTCAGACAAATGGCTTCAATTACGGTGGCTTGACCCTTTCAGCAATGGTGACTACATTTGACTGTCCACTCTACCTGAGCTTAAGCGCCCAAATGGTGACTTCATTCGACTTAAGCCCAAAACTCGACTTGAGTCGACTGTCCACTCTACCTGGCTTAAGCGCCCAAAGGGTGACTTCATTCGACTTAGGCCCAAAAGTCTGCTTGAGTCAACTGTCCACATACCCTGCTTGAGCACCCAAAGAATGACTTCATTTGACTTAAGCCCAAAGGTTGACTTGAGTTGACTGTGCACTATACCTGCTTGAGCGCCCTAAGGGTGACTTCATTCGACTTAAGCCCAAACGTCGACTTGATTCGACTGTCCACTATACCTGCTTGAGCGCCCTAAGGGTGACTTCATTCGACTTAGGCCCAAAAGTCTGCTCGAGTCAACTGTCCACTATACCTGGCTTAAGCGCCCAAAGGGTGACTTTAATCGACTTCAGCCCAACTATACCCTGCTTGAGCGCCCAACGGGTGACTTCATTTAACTTAAGCCCAAAAGTTGACTTGAGTCAACTGTCCACATACCCTGCTTGAGCACCCAATGAGTGACTTCATTCAACTTAAGCCCAAAAGTTGACTTGAGTCGACTGTCCACTATACCCTGCTTGAGCCCCAAATGTCAACCAAGATTTCACATTTTTAATCTTAATTTTTAACAATCTCTTCAGGGACCTGGTGGAAACAACGGAATGCCTGGACCCCCTGGACCATCTGGAGTTCCTGTAAGTTTCTAAGGAATAATAAACCAATCAATATTAGTTTTGAATGCCATTTTTTATCTGCTTTAACTTTTGCAATGAAAGCTCACTCTATTTTCAACAAATCTGGCAAATCATATATATTTGAAAAAAAGCAGTGTGCTTGGATTTTGATAACAAAAACTTTTACCAATTGTTCTTGCACAAAAGCTTCAGCAGGAAGTCCAGGGATAGACTTCACAAAGAGTTCAGTCTTGGAAAGGGTATCAGTCTTAATTGTTTTTTTAATCTTTTTACAGGGTGCAAGAGGAGAGGTTGGACCCTCTGGAAGCAACGGCCGAACTGGACCAACTGTAAGTTTAGTGATAGAGGACAGTTGTTTCATCATTGTCTTTAAGATGCCAATGGATGAATAAACCTACACTTATTTTGGAAGATTGGTGTTTCTTATTTACAAGCAAGCACCCTTGCTTACAGGTTTCCTCATCTGCTTGTGTGCCACAGTGGTTAAGTTAACTTATGAGCACCCTTTGTTTCATAACCAGAAATATATAATAATAATAATAACAATATTAATTATATGATAATTTAATGTAAAAAGAAAAGAATGTGGGGAAAATGTTAGTCTGAAATTGATTTACCATCTCGAAGTTTGGCTTGAATTTAGATAAGTTTGTATGACACTTGTGTTCTTGTCATCACTACTTATTTCCTCTCATCATTACAGGGATCACGTGGAACACAAGGAGTGAAGGGTTCCACTGGTATCCGTGGTGTCCCAGGACTTCAAGGATCTACAGGATCTTCAGGAGACGACGGTAGAAATGGTGCTACAGTAAGTCCCATTGTCTTACAGTCCTTAAAACAATCTTTGGATCACAATTTGTTTACACGACACTGCAGAGATTGGAACATACTCTAGTTTGGAGCCCTTGCACTGACAACATGCACCACTTCTGTCTGCCCTATAGTTTGCAAAACTAGTTAATAATGTATTTACTTTTAAATTTGCAATGTGTCTAGAATGTTGCGTTGAAAGAAATCATTGAACAATTATAATTTCGTCATTTATTTTACTTTTTGACCAAAAAGTGTTGATATTTTTTGACCGAAAAGGTATTAATGAATGAGAATCAAAGTGTGTTGAATCGGTTTTCAACTAGTGGTTTAAACCCGCCGAGGCCTGGTTCTTGATGATTTACCTCGACTTCCGGTAAAATTATCAAGAACCAGGCCTCGTTGGGTTTAAACCACTAGCTGAATACCTGTTCACCACACATTGATTCCCTTACTTTAATGTATTGTATTTATTTTTATTTTGTGTTTTGTCTTTAGGGACCTGCTGGATCTGCTGGATCTCCTGGTCCATCTGGAATCATTGGAGGATTAGTAAGTTGAAGAAAAGGCAAACTTTTCCTTCTCTTGAAGTTTTTTTTCTTCTTTTTTTTCTAAAGTTCCATCAAAAAGATTTTTTTTTTGACGGAAGATTTAGTTATCTACATTGTTTATCTTGATATTAAAGGCAGTGGACACTATTTGTAATTGTCAAAGACTAGCCTTCACAGTTGGTGTATCTCAACATATGCATAAAATAACAAACCTGTGAAAATTTGAGCTCAATTGGTCATCGAACTTGCGAGATATTAATGAAAGAAAAAAAACACCCTTGTCACATGACGATGTTTGCGTTTAGATGGTTGATTTCGAGACCTCAAGTTCTAAATCTGAGTTTTCGAAATCAAATTTGTGGAAAATGACTTCTTTCTCGAAATTATGGCACTTCAGAGGGTGCCGTTTCTCACAATGTTTTATACCATCAACCTCTCCCTATTACTCGTCACCAAGAAAGGTTTTATGCTAATAATTATTTTGAGTAATTACCAATAGTGTCCACTGCCTTTAAAACTCTTTCACGCACCATTTATATTTAGTGATAAATGGATCTTATGTTCACATGAATGTTTAAATTGATTCTTTTGAAATTGCTACCTTTCAAACTACTTTTCTGTATTAATTCCACACTTTTTTATAGACTTTTTTTTTGTCTAACTGTGTTTTCCTTTCTAATTGTGATTTTTCTCTCCCCCCGTCGTGTTCCAGGGTAGTATGGGAGCAATGGGAGCCCCTGGACCCGCTGGTGCCGCTGGACGTCCTGTAAGCATTCCAAACTCTCTCAAGATTATTCTCCCAAAATGTATTTTTAAGGAAAAAAAACATATTTTTAGGTATCTTGGCCATCATTTCCAAACAACTTTGTTTAGTTTTTCTCCCTTTTTTTCAAGAATATTCTCCCCAAATGTTTCTGTGTAGGAAAAAATATTCTTTAAGCTAGGAATTCAAACCAAAGGATAACTTTGATTACTTTTTCTATACTCAAGAATATTCTCAAAAATTTCTTTTTTTTGGGAAAAAGTCCTTTTAGCTTGGAATTCAAACCATTTCTTAGATATCTTGGTTGTCATTTTCACATTGGTGTCATTTGAAACAGGACAACTTTAATTAGTTTCAACACTCTCTCAAGAAAATGTTCATAAAGAAAATTCTTTTTAGGAAACATTCTTGTAGATTGGAAATCAAACAATTTCTGAGATATCTTGGCCATTATTGTCACGTTGGCGTCATTTGAAACGGGACAGCTTTGTTTAGTTTTCCCTACATTTTAGCACTTCTAAAAAGGCCTTTTTTTCTAAAAAGCATTCTTTTAGCTTGGAACTTAAACCATTTCTTAGATATCCTGGCCTTCATTTTCAAATTATTGTACTTTAAAACAATACATCTTTGTTTAGTTTTTCTAACTGCTTTTTTTTAACAGGGTGCTGATGGATCTGATGGTAAGCGTGGATCAGCCGGTCAACAGGGACCTGGTGGACGCATGGGAGCACAGGGTATCAAGGGACCCACAGGACCAAGGGGATCAAGTGTAAGTACAACCAGAGATTTCCTCTACTTTATCTAATAGCGATTGGACCACGTTGAGACGAGTTGAGTGATTTCCTCTACTTTATCTAATAGCGATTGGACCACGTTGAGACTAGTTGAGTGCTTTCCTCTACTTTATCTAATAGCGATTGGACCACGTTGAGACAAGTTGAGTGATTTCCTCTACTTTATCTAATAGCGATTCGACCACGTTGAGACAAGTTGAGTGCTTTCCTCTACTTTATCTAATAGCGATTGGACCACGTTGAGACTAGTTGAGTGCTTTCCTCTACTTTATCTAATAGCGATTGGACCACGTTGAGACTAGTTGAGTGCTTTCCTCTACTTTATCTAATAGCGATTGGACCACGTTGAGACAAGTTGAGTGATTTCCTCTACTTTATCTAATAGCGATTGGACCACGTTGAGACTAGTTGAGTGCTTTCCTCTACTTTATCTAATAGCGATTGGACCACGTTGAGACAAGTTGAGTGATTTCCTCTACTTTATCTAATAGCGATTGGACCACGTTGAGACAAGTTGAGTGATTTCCTGTACTTTATCTAATAGCGATTGGACCACGTTGAGACAAGTTGAGTGCTTTCCTGTACTTTATCTAATAGCGATTGGACCACGTTGAGACAAGTTGAGTGATTTCCTCTACTTTATCTAATAGCGATTGGACCACGTTGAGACAAGTTGAGTGATTTCCTCTACTTTATCTAATAGCGATTGGACCACGTTGAGACAAGTTGAGTGATTTGCTCTACTTTATCTAATAGCGATTGGACCACGTTGAGACAAGTTGAGTGATTTCCTCTACTTTATCTAATAGCGATTGGACCACGTTGAGACAAGTTGAGTGATTTCCTCTACTTTATCTAATAGCGATTGGACCACGTTGAGACAAGTTGAGTGATTTCCTCTACTTTATCTAATAGCGATTGGACCACGTTGAGACAAGTTGAGTGCTTTCCTCTACTTTATCTAATAGCGATTGGACCACGTTGAGACAAGTTGAGTGATTTCCTCTACTTTATCTAATAGCGATTCGACCACGTTGAGACAAGTTGAGTGCTTTCCTGTACCAGCATGAATTTTGTGGAAACTTCAGAGGTTTGAAAATATTTTTAGGTCAAGTTAACAACTCCACCCTTTGGATCAACTTCCATTCTTGAATGTTATCATATCTAAGATGAGAATACTCAAAATCATTCATAGTAAAAAAAGACCAGCCGTCGATTTCACAAACTCTTCCTAACTTAGGATTAATCTTATGACTTAGGACGAGTCCCAACCCTGCACTGTAGCATGCAGACCTTAAGATTGATCCTAAGTTAGGACGAGTTACTCGTCCTATTTCGAGATAAGACCAGTCCTAACTCTTTGTGAATTCGACGGCTGATTATGTGCACTAGATTATCAGACTTGATAATCTAGTGCACAAGGAACTCAAGTTGAAGCAATTAACATTGTATGACTTTTTACTCTAACAGGGCCGTGATGGAGACACTGGACCACAGGGAGCTCAGGGACCTAGTGGACCCACCGGTGATAAGGGAAATGCTGGTGCCCCAGGAGCCATGGGAGCTAGAGGAATGAATGTAAGTCCATCAGCAAAATGTGTCTCAAGCATCCATAAACTTAACTGATCTTCTGTACATAAACTCCTTAAGATTAAAATGTATAAACACGTAATTCAACGTGAAAGATTTGTGTGTACATAATTTCTATTGATGTTTTACATATTAATATGCAGTGCCTCCTGGCGATGGCTAGAGCAAGCTAGTCAAAACGTTAAGACAAATTTAAGAACTGACTCCGCGGTAGTGCAGTTAGATATGGTCCTATAAGTTAAAGTAGTAGTCCCAGCCAATTGTCTGTACCTTCCGGCCGGGTAGTAGTTAAAAAGCGGGATAGTTTCAAAACATAGAAGTCTCCCGAACATCCGATAAATCTACTCCGAGGTAGTAGAATAAAGAGAGACAGTCTTCTAAGAATAGACTCTACCTGGCTAGTAGATACACACGTGGTGTTGCTGCAAACCAAATATATATTTATACCTCACCATGCAATGCCTCAAATCACATATATGTACATGTATACTTCTTGTTATTGTTGTGTTGTCCTAGTTGGTATTTTGAAAACTGTTTTTAGTATGAAGCTGCCAATCTTTATTGCCTAATCTAGGATAAATAAAGTTTTTTTAATTGAGTTGAATTGAAATGAACTACTTTATGTATCAGGGACCCGGAGGACCCGCTGGTGCCAATGGAGAGCGTGGACCTCGTGGACCCGCTGGCCCCGCTGGTGTACGTGGCAGTGCTGGACCTGATGGTGCTATGGGATCTGCTGTAAGTAGAAGAGAGTTTTTAGAAAGTTATTCATAAGGGAACTAGAACCTCCTCGTTATATGGTCCCAAAGTCTCGAATAAACTTCCAAATCACATCAGGGACACAACGTCCTTCACATTTTCAAGTCACATCTTAAAGCCCACTTGTTTCGGGAGGCCTACCAACAATGCCCTTTTATTTCTTCTGTGCCGTGGCGCTTTGAGCAAACCTTTGATTTAGGAGATTTACAAATTGATTTTGGTTGATTGATCAACTGAAAGAAGTATTTACATAGAAAGGCTCCTGTACAGATACAACAGTTCATGAAGTAAAATTGAGAAAAGTATTGACTATTGCCTGGGCTACTGTACTTGTTAATAATTTACCAGAATTTCTATAAGCTTAAGAATCATTCTGATGCCTAGGGTTGACATTTTGAAAACTAATAATAATAGTAAATAAATATAGAGATTTATATTCGGCAATTTCCACAAAAACGATCAATTACAACAATTACAAGTATATAAAAAAACATAGATAAAAAGAATGACAAATTACATATTATACTCTCTATAACGTCTCAATGTATTCATCTTTCTGTTTTGCTAGGCCTTCTAAACTTGTGATTTTTTAAAATTGTCTTTAGTGTTGTTTTTTGTATGACCATGTTCTATCTTGCCTTGATTCTGCCTTACTTTTCTTGGATTTGGGAGACTTTAGGCCTTTTGGTTGATTTTTAAACCTTTTAATGATCCCCTTGGTATTCAACTGTTGTTTCATAATGTTGGTACATGACATTGTGAAGTTTTTCCCCACTAAATATTATTGTTTTAATTATATTTATCACGACCCATTACCCTAAAAGGTTTATCGCGATTCAGAACCGCAATGCGTTGTGGGTAGGCAGAGGGGTCATTTTGACATGTCGACGACCGCGATGTATGTTGTGATGCTATATCTTTGTGTGGGTTCAACAGCGTCCTCTCTTGATATTTTGCTATTCGTGTTGAACCTTGTGTATGAGAAATCTAATGATTATTTCATTATCATTAAAGATGGTCTCAATAAACTTTACATTCATTCCTCGTTTTTTTCTTCCAGGGAGTTGCTGGACCGGCTGGAGCTAGAGGCGAAGCGGGAGCCACCGGAATCACGGTAAATTCTTACTTAACAATTTGTTCCCTTTTGTTCCTGCTTAAAAAGATGCTTGAAAGTAACTTTTCAATGATCATGCCTGACAATGTGGACTTCAACCATGTATCACCTCCACAGAATCCAGAACATTGAAGACGGTGTCCCAACCTGCTCTATCAAATTCCATCAATACCCTGCAGCCGTTCGCTAGGATTAATCTTAACTCGAGTCGGGACGAGTAACTCGTCCTAACTTAACTTTAACTTAACTCGTCCTTAACTTTGATGAAATCGATGGCTGGTCTTCTAAGCACTTCATTGGCTCCATAAAAGTTTCTCAGTGACAGCCTCCCAGCTATGGAAAAATTTGCCAATGATTGCTATTGATCCATTACCCTATAAATCGTATTGAATATGACGTCACACGGCTCAATTATCTGACTTACAAGAAGATGGCATCTGTGCGTGTGCATGTGTGGGCATCTCCTATTGATAACCGAGGACATTAACAAAAGGGATCCGGGAAAAAGTCACACCGGGGACAGTCCTCGGTAGATTTTGTGTACAAAACCAATGGGGACGTCTGAAAAATAAACTATGTCCAAACAATGGGAGAACAAAGAGAAGTCCTCGGTTTGCACCATAAACGTGCCGGTGTGTGTGTGTGCATGTGCCATAGAAATCAAACCGGAATATTGCGCGCTGCTTGCTTCAATGATGTGCGCGTTTGGACGCGCATACGGTTTGCCCTACAAGATGGCGACTTTTCATAGCAAAAAGGGGTTATTCATTACGGTCTACATGTATTGCAGAGAAATCTATTGATTATGTCATCATCATTAAAGATAGTCTCAATAAACTTTATATCCATTCCTTTTTTTTCACAGGGACCTTTCCATGATTCTTAGAACCTGACAGTTCTTCCTCGATCCCCATGATCTACTGATGGGGCAAATATTGATACGTTATCTTGGCTCAATTTTTAATTACTTATTTTCTTCTCAACAGGGACACAAGGGATGGAGCGGTGGCCCAGGAACCCCTGGACCAGCAGGACCACCCGTAAGTAGACGTATAGAAACTGTTCTTCCCCAAGGAACTTCTCTCTTTGTTTAAACTTTTGTCACTAAAGCTGCCTGTGTATCTCAATGAGAGAAACCTTTGAGGGGTTGTGACTTCTTTTTTTTTCTTCCCATTTTGTTGTCGTTTAACCCATCTGTATCCTGGACCCATATTGTATTTTGCCGTGTCCCGACCGAATGGTCTAGTTCGCTGGACCCAAGTTCTGCGGTGTCTGCAGCGGAGTGTGGGTTCGAAACCCAGCCATGACACTTGTGCTCTTGAGCGATCCCAGTCATATAATTGCTTTGTGAAAAGTTGGGAAGATATTGCATTCTACTCTACCAGCCAGGCTCCTAGTGGATGAAGCCTATTCCTTACAGTCTTTGAAGGGGGTAACCCTGTTTCAGCCCCAGGAGTAGGTGGCAATGTGCCCCCTGGTGACAGTTGATTTGAGTCCATAGCCCAAATCAGTTTAAGTGTAGCCCTCACTTTACAACTCCATGTGACCGTAAAGTTACATTACTTTTAAGTTGTGACTAAATTATAACTGAAATTGTATTTATAAAAAGTTGCTCTACAAAATTATATTTTTTTTTATATAAATAGAATATAAACAAAGGTTTGATTTCTCAGTCATATATAGTCTCTGATCAACATGTAGTACAGGCTATTTAGAGAAAGAAAGTAAATGATAAGGAATTGGGAACCTTAAAGTTGAAGAAACTAAATTTTAACTTAATTATGAAGTGTTTGTTTTCTCAATTGCATGTGATATTGAATTGTTTGAATGAATTGTTCATGTCTGGGTTTTTTTTCAGGGCCAAGCTGGAGCACGTGGATCCCATGGAAGATCTGGACCCGCTGGACCTGCTGTAAGTTTTCTTACAAATAAAACTCATCTTCCAATTATCGTTCACATGAGTGTCATGTTGACTTAGGCTGGCTTAGCCTGTTTTGTTTCAATACAATACGTAGGGACTCTAAAGTAAAGTTTAATGCTATGTTGATGAATATCATCAAAATTTAGTAATGAACTAAAATATTTCTGTAATAAAATTGACATACCATAGTGAAATGAAACACCTTTGAATTTTTTAGATTTTGACCAGAATTGACTCACATTGCCATTTCATATCAGTCGTTAAAATTGAAATCCAAAAACAACATTTGATGACATCATATTTCAAACATATATGGTCTGGACGTTTTTGCACAGTTTCTTCCTGAGTTTTGATGATATTCAATCAAAATGGTATTAAATTTTACCTTTGAATTTGTGCAAAAACCCCCCCTTGGAAATGTACAGACCCATTTGTTTTTGGATGACGTCATGTTTCAAATATCCCTCTCTAAAAGTGACAAACAAAATTTCACTTTACACCATTCTAGCTTGAGCCCCTTTCAGTGTTGCGTATGTGTTATTTACTTCTACATGTATTTATTTATGTAGTTTCTTATTTATTGTGATTTTTCCAATATTTGTTTCTTCATCCAGGGTCTTGACGGACCAAGCGGCAGAAATGGAAAGTCTGGACAACAGGGACCTCGTGGTATGTCAGGACAAGGTGTAAGTACAAACTGATTCATATTATTTTCTTGAACCGTTTGACAGCGCAATGAATCAATTTACACAGAAATTGTTCATTCTTCAAGAAAGACTCTGCAAGGGTCAAAATGTCAGGCCAATAATTTTTTCTTTGCATTTATACCAAAGGTTATTTTGGTTGGTAAATTAAGCAGTTTAAAACGGCTGGTTCTATTTTTCTCACAGGAATTTATAATGAACTTATTTGTATCCATCTCAACTTTTAAATTAATAAAACGATGGAGAAAATTTGACAGCGCTATGGATTTGCATTAATGTGCTCCACTCATAGTGGCCCAATTAAAATGGCTCTGCTTACCACAAAATTCTGTGCTTACTGAGCCCCGTATAGTACACATATCTGTGGGCTCATAAGCGCAGAATACGGCAGTAAGCAAAGACATAACATTGGGCACTGCTTACAAGAACCACTGGCAAGCTAGCATGCTTTCTGCTTTGCTTACGGTTAGCAGTGTTAATGAAATAGAATTTCTGCTAATTGCCACTTCTTCAGTAGAAAACATCTGCTTACAGGCTTAAAGGCAGTGGACACTATTGGTAATTACTCAAAATAATTATTACCATAAAACCTTACTTGGTAACGAGTAATGGGGAGAGGTGAATGGTATAAAACATTGTGAGAAACGGCACCCTCTGAAGTGCCATAGTTTTCGAGAAAGACGTAATTTTCCACGAATTTGATTTTGAGACCTCAGATTTAGAACTTGAGGTCTAAAAATCAACCATCTAAATGCACACAGCTTCGTGTGACAAAGGTGTTTATTTCTTTCATTATTATCTCGCAAGTTCGATGACCGATTGATCTCAAATTTTCACAGGTTTGTTATTTTATGCATATGTTGAGACACACTAACTGTGAAGGCTAGTCTTTGGCAATTACCAATAGTATCCACTGCCTTTAAAGAAATTTGACCAACATTAGGTGATTTTTTGGGAAGCCCTCTGATAACATAATCAACACCTTTGAAGGACAAAGTTAGTTTTGTTCTTTTACACTCTGCAAATATGAAAATTAATAAATAGTATTTTAAAACGGAATTGTTCTGGTCTGTGCAGGGAGGACGTGGATCTGATGGACGCTCTGGACCCGCTGGACCCCCAGGACCTCCCGGCCCAGCTGGAGCCCCTGTAAGTATTCACTCCTCAGTCATGTTGTCATGACAGATTCAACTTTCTTGCAATTAAATCACTTCTTGTGGCTCATAGAAAGAACATACCCATTGCTTTCAGTATTTCTGGATGTTGTAAGTCGAAATAAATTGTGTGTAATGAGACCTTTTTATGGGTAGGTTGGGGGAGGGGGGTTGTCGTCGTCGTCAATTTAGGTGCAAGCAACTTTTTCAAGAAAAAACATTTATTTGAGTCAAATTCCAAGGTAAACATGAATGCTGGTAATTATATTAAATGATATACTGTATTGTATCAAATTGTTAGTATGTTTGTGTTTGTTTTGTTTTGTAAGTTGTGTCTTTTTTTTGGGTGGGGGGGGGGAGGGGGAGGCTGGGGTTTCATAGCAAAGGCATAATGTGGGACTTCAACATTATTTGTTATCATCTATTGTCTTATTGAATAATTTCTGTCTTTCATTTGTTGTTTTTTTACAGGGAGCTCTTAGCTACTCACAAGGAGTAAGTTAAAACTTAAATATTTACTTTCTGAATTATCATAAATAACCTACTTCAATAGTTGAGGGGAATTCCCCAAATCCAGACCGATGATTTCATATAAAACAAAATGTACCTTCCTTAAATAAGCTCCAAGTTTAATTTTAGTTTTGTGATCCACTCGTTTCCCAAATAATCTTTTAAAAATGAGGAAACAAATTCTCTTCCAAGGTAAACATGAATGCTAAATGCCGATGTGATTCAATTCTGGTCGAAATCCCCAAAAATCGAAGGTGTCGCATTTCAAAATGGTCGTAAATTTTGTTACAGAATTGTTTTTAGTTCATCCTAGAGTTTTGATGATATTCAATCAAAATGGTTTTAAATTTTACCTTTTGGCTAAGGCGAAAATTCCTCTTCGGAACAAACAGACTAATATGTTATGTCCGATAACTCATGTTTAAAACTGCTCTGAAAGACCTTGTTCTTGTGAGAAATCCTGTTCATGACCCCAAAACACAGTCGCTTTTTTTTAATGAAGCAATCATAATACACTTGAATGCCTGACAAAATATGAATTTTTTTTAAACATTTTATTAACAAACAAACAAAACTAAAAAAAAAACCCACTAATTTAGTTTAATGAAGTTTTCACTGGCTAGTAAGAGAGAGAGCTGTTTGACGGATGTCACATTTCTACATCGAAACGGGGGCACGCTGGGGTACTATGCATGTGTATGACACAGACACAGAGTGCCATCCTGCCTTGAGGTTGTGATAGCACCTAATCGTGCAGTACTAGTAACGGGTGTGTAATGTGCGCAGGGCTATCCATAAAATAGTGATGTCATCTGAGAAGCATCTATTGAGGATGGAATCAGATGGACCCTTAAAATGTATTAATTGTCTTACTATTTTGTTGTTACAGTATTCTGGGCCAGCTGCAGTTAGTGGAAACAAGGGACTCAACCCATATGCTTCTGGAGTGAGTGCTTGAACAAATTTGACTTACTTATTTAATTTGTTATTTTCCATCTGAAAGGAATTATGATCTGGAGAATAAAATCTAGACCTTGAGCTTGCCTCTCATCATCAAATAGTAATAATGGACAAAGTGTAGTGCGCCATGTTTGTCAGAAAAGCAATCCTGGCAACAAAGAACTCTGCTAATGACAGTTCTGAATGCCAAAACTGAACGAGGGGAATTCAAGTTAGTCTTAAAGCTAGAGAGAGTGTCTACCAGTCTGAGGTTCAGTGGAAGAGCACTCCAAAAGAACTGCTTACAGGGATGAGATTGTTCAGACTTTTGGCTGAATTCAGACTTTTATAATAGTTACATCAGATGCTTAACAATAAAATTGGGAAGCAATAATAACATTGAGAAATATCAACATGTATCCCCGACACCATCTACTTGTCTTTTTTTGCAGTATGGAGACGATGCCGAGGTCGATGAGGATGACTTTGAGAGCCGTATCAAGCAGCTCCGTGTACGCATGATGAAGTTGATGCATCCCAACGGTGAGGCAGACTACCCCGCCCGCTCCTGCAAGGATCTCTTCAAGAACTACCCAGTATTCCCCAGTGGTAAGACTCTCCGATTTGAAACTCAAAGTTTGCAGTTTTATCACTGAAGACCATTAGAACGGTTCAAGAACATTACTTTTGAAGTTAAATATCTGGATGGGTAGACAAGTTTAACAAAGGCTTTGTTTAGTCTGCGGGTAATGGTCGCTTTTACAAACATAAAAGTTTAGGGGGGTCGAGGGCACTCTAATAGCTAGTTGGATGCAAGTTCAAATTGTAAGGCGAGTTGCTCATTGCCTGTATAAAGGCAAAGAAGATGTTATCTAAGGTGATATAAGGGTATAGCTTCGAAGAGGATGGACAAGATTCAAAATTACCAGGACCTGGCCAGGGATCTTCGTGAGATTCGGTAGTTGAAAGTAATTCAAAGGAAATACCTGTGGTGGTTGGAGTAGTGCTTGGCACCATTCAAAAATTACTGGGGAAACATCGTAGCCGAAGAAAGAGACAAATGTGAGGCTAGATCTGTCGCAGAAGACGGCGCTTTTGGGAAACAGCAAGAACCCTGAGAAAAACCTTTGAGATCTATGGCTATGGGACGCAGCCCGACTCAAGGAGTTACCAGCACAAAATGAAAATGTTGTCATCCTTTTGCATGCTGTGATAAGATGAAATAGTAAAAAATATTAATAGGGGCAAATGTGATAATGGATCTGTTATTATGGTTACAGAAGGCGACGCTTTTTGGATTGGCTAGGATCCTGAGCAAAACACCTTGAGATCTAAGGCTAATAAAAATACCAATTTCTTTTATATCTCTGATGCAAAGATCCACTGGAGATAATAATAATAATAATAATAATAATAACATTAGATATTTATATAGCGCCTTTAACACAGATCAAAGCGCTGAACAATCAATAAAACAAGAACAATGCAAGGAAAGAAAGATAAACAAAACAACAAAGGATTAATGACGAGGCTGACTGCAGAAGTAGGTCTTGTGTTTTTTCTTTTAAATGGCAGTAGAAGATGATTCCCTGATGAGTTTAGGTAATTTGTTCCATTCCTTGGGCCCAGCTATAGAAAAAGACTTGGAGCCGGCAGATCGAGAAGGCCTGATACGCAGGGTGCGGTAAACGCTTGTTTTTTTTATATTCCTCTTTCAGGTTATTACACCTTGGACCCCAGCACCGGATCCCCCTACGACAAGTTTGTGGCTTACTGTGACAGGAAGACCAACAGCACATGTGTATTCCCCGAAAGACAAGAGGTAAGCTTCTAGCTGGTTCAAATGAATCTTATAAAACTTCCTAGTTCATGAATTTGTCAACTCACATTTGCCATGGTAGACTATGACCAAGACAATGAATGTGGGACGAGGGCTGCATACTTACACTTGATTTCTTTTGTTGTACAATTTGTCCACGAAGCCTTACACTGTATATCCCACTAGGGGAAAAGAGGATTCTTAAAGTAAATCATTTGTTAACAAAACCATGCAAACATGCAGTTTAACAAGGTCAATTTCCTGGCTCTGTTTACCGTAAGCACAGAATCGGCGCATACGGAAGCAGGGAATTCTGTGCTAAACACATGTACGCCAAGCGTATTTCACGATTTAGCAGCAAATTTTGGCTTCTGGGCGTGGGTACTCAATGTTACTAGGCATTCTACGCTTACAAGGCTAGCGCAGAAAGTTGGCGTTTGCACGTAAGTGGGGAATCGTGATCGTAAGCGCAGAATTCAGCGGGTACGCAGAGCCATGAAATTGGGCCCTGGTCACAAAGGTTGAACACATGCAAGACTTTGCAGTCTACTGACCCACCTTTGACTTCATCATCGCAATACTCTTAGATGCACCATTTGAAGAGTCAATGTACCCATGTGTTTATATGGTGAAGTGAACACTTTAGACTTGAATGCCGTTCACTTGTTTGTGTGTAATTTGACTCTCAAAATGGTATGTCAGAATGGTAGACAGTAACCACCTGTATATGACTTTGGTCCAAGGCATCAATAGAAAAGACTCATCAGGTTGCTCACCCCTTTTTCACCTGATTATTGTTCTTCTCAAAATAAAAGTTCACAGATCAACAAATAACTTACACGGTTTACAGAAGGTAATGGTGAAAGACTTCTCTTGAAATATTATTCCATGAAATGCTTTACTTTTTGAGAAAAACATTAACACAATTATCAATTCTCGATATCGAGAATTACGGATTTATTTTAGACACATGTCATGACACGGCGAAACGTGCGGAAACAAGGGTTGGTTTTCCCATTATTTTCTCCTTATTGACTCCGATGACAGATTGAGCCTAAATTTTCACAGGTTTGTTATTTTATATATAAGTTGTGATACATGAAGTGTGGGCCTTTGGAAAATACTGTTACCGAAAGTGTCCAATGGCTTTAAACCTGGGGTCAGACCCAAGAAAGCTAATTGAACACACCATCAGGGAAAACCTTGCTTCTTATTTATAGATGTATGTGCTTATCTCTCCAGGTTCCCAAGGCAACGTATTATCTTGGTGATGATTCTCCAGTTGACTTCTCCTCCATGCAGAATGGCTCAATGGTAAAGAAAAGCATGCATTTTGAAAAACTATTGCAGCTTTTTTTATAGCTGCCATTTTGTATGGAACTTCAAAGGGTATTTATATTACTAATTGACAACTGAGCTGTCCCAAAGGGGATAAGTACATACATGTAGCCCAACCTCATCGAGCTGCTTATTATATTCCAAATTGGGTCATGTTTGAGATAAATTTTAACCCTTGATTGAAACCCTTGGGTGACTAAAAACCACATACGACTTTACAAGACATGTAAAATGTTGAATGATTTTGAGTGAAAACAAGTTGATCAGTACTAGTTTGGGAGGTAGGTTCTCTAAAATTATAGGGTGGCATAGCTGAGTGGTTATAAGAGCATCAAATTCAAGTTCTGGTGGTTAAGGGATTGCATAGAGGGTTCGAATCCTGGTCATGACACTTGTGTCATTGAGCAAGATACTTCACCATAATTGCTTCTCTTCACCCAGGGATATAAATGGGTAACCTGCGAGGATAGCGATTGATATTGTGTATGAAAAAAAGCCACTCGAGCACTATGGTTGCCAGGGGTTGTATACTCCTCAGGGAGCTGTAAAAGACTCAAGGAATTGTTGGCCAAATGACTGGGGTACTAACGTAAAGCCTAGAGATGGTTATTGTGAAATGCGCTATATAAGAACTAGTAACCATTTTATTAAAATGTTGAACGATTGTTGATAACTACAATTTTGGGGAGGGTGGTCCTCTTAGTTAGTACTCTTGGTACGACCTGCATGTACTAATGAGTTGTTCCCATTATCTCTAGATCTCATACAACGTTAAGCCCGTTCAGTTGACCCTCCTGCGTCTCATCTACTCCCAAGCCAAGCAGAATGTCACCTACCACTGCAGAAACTCTTTTGCTGTGTCTGACCGTAAGGACAGGATCAACCGAGCCATCACCCTGGTAGGACCCCACGGGGCTCGAATGAACATCAACAGCACCAAAAAGGATCTACAGTACGATGTTGAGGGAGAGGATGGTTGCCAGGTAAAACAGGAGTTACTATTGTAATTATTTGGCAGTAAAAGAATCCTAAGAGATTCTTTTAAATTATAATAGCATTGAGCGGGGATTGGGGGAGGGAGCATGTACATGTACAATGTATGTTTATTGTCAGAAGTCCAAAGCATTTTGGCCATGATCAGGATGATTGTAGCTGCTTGTGGGTTCTTTCCCTATACACCAATCAGTGCGTGCATGTGTTGGGCACCATGCTCCACTGCTGCGGTGGACCTGTGCTAATTTTTCTGCACAAAGACACAAGAAAATCATGTTCCTTTTCACTCTCTATGGAAACAATTACACAATTTCCTTGATAGGACATCATGATATACCAATGTAGATCACTGACCACAAATATTTGCAATTAAATAGAAACCAAATCATCTTGAAAACGTTGCTTGTCTCAGGTGAGTTAGGGGTCAAAGACTCGGAAACTGCATAATAGTCGCTAAAATGCATTACATCGGCAGGATATTTTGTCCGAATTTCAGTACTTCACTGTCTGTTTAATTTATAAAAAAGTTCAAGAATGTATTAAATAGTTATATATTATGCAGCCATATCAGGGAAATTGCATAGATTGTCGAGGAAGACATTCAATTCCCATAAAATCTTGTGTCTTTGTGCACAAAACTAGGCACAGGTACATCGCAGCAGTGGCGCGCGGCGCCCAGCACTTTCGCTCCCGGTATGGAGAAAAGCAAAACCACATCATAAATCAGACATTGACGCAGCATTTCTAAATTTTCTGTCTGTTTACTTCAATCCAGGAACATGACGACGTTTGGAGAAAGACCACCATTGTCTACACAACCAAGAAAACCGAACGTCTACCCCTCGTTGATGTTGCTATGTCAGACATCGGAGAAAGCAACCAACAATTCGGGATGACAATTGGTCCAGTCTGCTTCTCGTAGACACTCATCCTTTTTGGTTCAGACGTCACAGCAAAGAAGAGTTCAAAACCAACTTTTATTTCAACTTTTATCATACCAGCAAAATGTTTTCGTTACTAAACCAGTACTTTATTAAGAATGGTTCCAACATTTCTTAAGAAATGGAGGACAAAAATTAGGATTTGATTCTCACTCAACTCTTCTTTCTGTGATTGGTCAAATGTTTTTTTTTAATTAAGCATAAAAAGTACTGAAATTAAAAGCCCTGTACAAGTAATTGACAGGATAGTAGATTATAGAACTTGCTTACATGGCAGACTGTTTTAATGCCATAGCTTGCCTCTTGGTTGACCAAAACCTGAAAAAAAAGATTATTTTATTGTTTTGCATGACCATTTCTGCTGAAAGATTTTGTTTGATACATGTAGTTCATCTATTTCTATAATGGTACAATGAAGTTCAGTTGCCATCTTGCCCTTTTTGTAAAAAGCTTAATTTTCTACCCATGGTTAAACATTGTAATGGGTTTCTACCTGTAAAAAAAGCGTGGTTTGGTGACAGCGAGAAAGAATTTTGTTTAGAATGCGAGACGTCAAATAATGTCCTAATTGGCTAGAAAAACTCATTCTAAAAACTCCTCCAAATTGCACATACTAAACAATTAAGACGTCATGAACCACTAACTGGTGTTACATTGAGTCAAAAGGCAACTGTGAATTTAAATAAACCTTATTTGTAGTCTGACAAGTATAAACATGCATGATACTCTTGAAGAAACATCCTCAGGAAACATCAGAAGAATAGACTGAACTGTCCAATACAGCGTACACTATGTGTACGTGTAGGTCAGCCCTTGTATGCGATAAAACATCCCTACTTTTTTTGCAAGCACCAAAAATCATGTCAGTATAATTTGACATGGTGTTAGAATACAGTGTGAATTCCCTCCGTACTAGGACAAGCTTTGGAAGACATAACATCTTGCATTCAAATTTCCATGTGGATTTGTATAATGTTCACCAAACTTCCATATTTAAACTGTGAGCTTGATAGCTTTGTATTCAACAAATCCCTTTGTCTTCCTTATATCAATAGTTGTAACTCTCCAATGTTCCACGTGTCCGATTGCAAAGAATACTAAACACTGATTACAGGGAGGGGATGTATCAGGGGTTGTATGAGGGTGTGTGTCATACAGAATCCTAAGTGATTGATAGTGCATGTCCCAAGCCTGTTTCAGGCTAGTTAATTGTTACTGAGCGCCCAATAAAGCTTTTATTATCAATATTGGATGTCTTGTTTGTACTTTGTGCTTGCTTATTAATCATAGTGAAAAAGCTTAGTATTTCCAGAGTATAAATACACCTTATGGCAATCTGCGGCTGGTTTCCCGCTGTAAGAGTAGAGACCAGCTACTCTCATTCAACATGTATTGCAATCCTTGGCTGGTTTCCCGCTGTAAGAGTAGAGACCAGCTAAGTCTCATTTAACATGTGTAGTCTTCGGCTGGTTTCCCGCTGTAAGACTAGAGACCAGCTAACTCTCATTCAACATGTATTGCAATCCTTGGCTGGTTTCCCGCTGTAAGAGTAGAGACCAGCTAACTCTCATTCAAATAGGTATTCGCGCCCATTGCGGATATCCGGTTAAGAAAAAAGGCATTCCCGGTTACGGATAGGAAAACCTACTCGCCATTAACCGGATATTCGAATAATTCGCCCAGGCCTTAATACACTATCTATACACATGTCTTGTGTTTTTTCTCATATAGTGAAGGTGAAGTGAATTCACAATCCTTTAGTTTTGTAATTATGGTTATAATACTAAAAGAATAACAAGACATAAGCCTTGCATCTTTGTTTCTTTAAATTTTCCCAAAACAGAAGCACAGCAACATAATACTGTGTATTTCCTATCATACTATAGTCTCAAAACATAAGCTTTGCATTTTTAGTGCAGATGGTTCCCACTTTATAACAAAATAACAAGACAAAACATACACCTTGTATCTTAGAGTCTTGAAATTTTACCACAGCACAGCAACATATATTTCTGATCATACTATTTTTGCAATACATAAGCCTTGCATTGTGAGTACAGATAGTTTCCACTTGACGGCACACAGTGTAAAATCAGCCATCTTTACAGGCAAACCATTCATTTTTTGAACACACCAATATGCATTTTGCATAAATACCACACAAGGAATACATGAGTTTTACTTTTAGCAAATTCCTTGCATTATTGGTGGGTGAACCCAGTGAAGATGAAGTATAGCGGGAACTATCTATCAAGTAAATAAATTCAACATACACAATAAGATTGATATAACATGACAAAGTAGATCTGTTTTAATGGTCATAAGTTCACATTCTACAATGAAAACAGAAATAAGACTTTCATGGACTGTTATTCACACAGTAAGGACTGTTTAAACAACCAAAAGTCCATAAGCAATGCATATGTTGGGCTACAGTACAGTCACGAACAAGCCATAAGTCTAATTCAAAGTTAGAATTGAGCACAAGTAAATCCTTCATGCCAAAGAGCGGGTTCCAGAATGTCTCACATCATTAAATGACAAAGATTGTTTGTTTAAATACAAAACAAATTTTACTTTTTGGAATCAAAGAGTTTTTGTTAAAGAACTTAAAGAAAAAAAGGTTAATCCGAATACAAACAAACGTTTCCCTGTATATGTGCCTCACATTTGAAACAAAGCATGAGCAAATGTGAATATGTATTTATAGCTACTGATATAATATGAACATATCATCAACACAAAGTCAAATGTCACATACCAATACGGTTACTCAGTTACTCACCGTTCACTGCCATTCATTAATGTCACTATGCAATGAGGCGTCATCTTGTAAGCAAACCATATGAACTGAAATAAAGCCCGTGGCAAGTGTCAAATGCAGTAAAGTTCGACTACGATACTGCCATCTTTGTTTGACTCCTAGTATACATCATCACAACTACAGTGCTGATTCTCATACATGTAAAGGCACCAGACTATTTTCACCTTTTGCCTCAGTGTAGAGCACACTTTTATAGAGAGCTGTACTCCAAAAAGTGTTGCTTAGCAATTTTTCTAGCGCTTATATTTGCAGAGAATTGCTATTGTATACATAACATGGTGTTTTGGTTGTTAACCTGAGCAGAATGTTTCCGTGATGAGCAAATTTGTGCAGTTTTATCAAATTGGGCTCCGTCACACAGCCTCATATGGATGCATAAACAAAAAGGCTGCATTATGAGTACAATAGGCCGTGTCTGACTCAAGTGTCCTTGGCTATAGCTATGATCATTTGGCTTCAGCGACAGTGTTAAAGGAAAAGTATACCTTCAGGGTTTTTGTTTAACAGTCCGATTGTTTTAATGATAGATAAATGGTGATGTATATACGGTACATGTACAATAAACCCAACATGTAAAAATTTAATTTCAAAAGAAAGTCGCCAAAATCCTTATCGAACATGTCCATCCAGGAAGAATAATCTCTCATTATAGGAATACACCATCTGAGAAACATCACCGACAGTAATGCTTCTCAGATTCAAATTTTGGGCCATAAAAAAATGATATTTTTGTACATAACCACTACTTCAAAGTGAGAAGTTTTCCAAAACGCATTATTCTATAGAAAGCTGCTGTAGGCTTCTAACCAACAGTTTTGTTGCCATTAATTAAAAGAGTGATTACCAAAGGTAAACCTTTCCTTTTAATAAAAAGATCTTTTCAGTGATCAAGCCGTAGCTGCTGCTAAATTCCTCAAGTCAGACACAGCCTTTTATTATAACGGTCTTTAAGAGTGTATTACAAAGGGGTTACTATGCTATCGATGCCAGGTAGTCTTTGACTTCTGTTGGTTCCAGTCTTCGGAATCCCGCCTCGTTGCAGATACCAATCTCAATATTGTCCTCATTCATCTGACCTTCAAAACTTTCCTGTTGTTGAGAGAACAAACCGGTAAAGAAGTTGAGCGGAAAAAAGTTGAGAAAGCATCTAGGAGGCACTTCCATCTTGAACTATAATAGTGTGGTGCAATAGATTTTAAGGCAGTGGACACTACAGGTAATTACTCAAAATAATTATTAGCATAAAACCTTACTGGGTGACGAGTAATGGGGAGAGGCTGATGGTATAAAACATTGTGAGAAACGGCTCCCTCTGAAGTGCATAGTTGTTGAGAAAGAAGTAATTTTCCACGAATTTGATTTCAAACCTCAAGTTTAGAACTTGAGGTCTTGAAATCAAGCATCAGAAAGCACACAACTTTGTGTGACAAGGGTGTTCCTTTCTTTCATTATTATCTCGCAACTTCGAAGAACGATTGAGCTAAAACTTTCACAGGGTTGTTATTTGATGCACATGTTGAGATACACCAAGTGAGACGACTGGTCTTTGACAATTACCAATAGTGTCCAGTGTCTTTAAATAGTAATAAACCACACGGAAAACTGACTGGGTAAATGTCAAACAGTTTGGGTTTGAAAACAAACAAAATTGACAGGTGCGGGACGTGAACCAGCAACCTCCGGATTAATATACCAGTGCTCTAACAACTGAGCTATCTCTATCATGGCGGTCTCCCTATATTGTCAATATCTTTGTTCAGGAGTGCCAGTCAGAAGCCATGTACAAAAAAGGCTATTAACTGCCTTTCACACCTAAGTTAACGGTGCAATCTGGGAAGCGGCAGCCAGTGATCACCTTAAAGGGGTGCAATTTTTATAGTCACATAGCACTGTTGGTTGCTTTTTTAAATAAGTGCTGTTGTGACGAAAGTAAAAAATCTTTACATCCCAACTTCAATAAAGATTTGATTGGGTCGGGCAAAGTTTTAAAAAAATGGTTGGCAAAGGCAAACGATGCAGAAATAGATCTCATGAGGACATTTTGCTTGGCCTCCTGTACCCACTCAAAAATTTGATGAACTTTTTAAAACTCATTTTCCAAGGATCGTGACAGTGCTTGTGTGATATGCAATAACATCAAATAAAACTGAACAAATTTGCCTAGTAAACTTTTTTAGCTTGACCGATTTGTGTAAAATCTAAAATGTGTAGCTATGTAGATGGTGTTTACCGTAATTTTCGGATTATAAACCGCGCGGCGTATAAACCGCACTTCCTCAAGATATACAAAAAATATTTAGGTGTCGGCGTATATGCCGCGCGGCGTATAAACCGCGATCAAAAAAAAAAAAAACTAACCTCAAAACACGGAAGTAAAGTACGCAAACCTGCCGCGTTACGGGTGATTTTTTTATCTCACACTATCAGTCCTGAGTTATATTTTTTTTCCATCAACAACCCTTTTCAAGAATTTGTTGACCATATGTTTGAAAACTTCTTTGGCAACAAACTCTCCGTGAATCAAAGATCGGCCGACAACGCACGCCGAGAAACAGTTGAACTTTGCCCCGCATCGCATCGCCCTCTGTTGACAAAAGTTGTTCACGTTTGATTAGACTGGGCCCCGAGCCTCAAAGCGTGGGTCAAACGTTCAAGCTCCCCGTTGTACAATGGGCAGCCGCTCTACTCGATCCGTCCGAAGTCTAGCCAAGATTTCATGAATGGAACTATCGCCGGCCAATCAACATCGGCCAATCATCAAACGGCCAATCACCGCATGCGTGAACACATAGGGGCCGTGCTTGTTTGCGTCCTCTTTGTGGCGATGTGCAGTGACAGGCGGGCGGCACATCAGTCACTCCAGTCAGTCTTGTATAGTTGCCGCGATGTGGGAGTTGCATCGTAATTAAAGTTGAAATGTATTGAAGTTTACACTCTTGATCGTAATTGAAATGATCTATTATAGGATAGCATTATTTTTGTAAGCTGGCAGCACCCCCTTTGCGGGACCACATAATTGTTTGTGTTGGATAATTATTGATGAAGTTACAACTGAAAATACGTTTATTGTTGTGATACCTTCCGTTTTGTTTAAATAGAAAATAGACAAAACCAAAACCAAACAGTCCTTTTCAGGGATACCACAACACAAACGAGAGTATTGTCTATGAGTGTTGTTTCTGTTTACAATGTAACATATTGTATAGCGGTGGTAATGCGCTACCTTATTGTTTGCGTTATCACAAGGACAGGGGATTCACTTTTATTAAACATCGGGAGTAGACGGGAAATAAGGTTGAAATGGGTCTTTCAATAAGGGAATTAAAGAAAAGTGGTTGGCCGGTGTTTCTCCCTCCCTTTTATTATTGTAGTCCCACAACGAGGATCCACAACAGATATTGCAACGGCGGACGGACGTAGCTTATGTAGTGTGTGTAGAGTAATGTATCCTGCAGCGTGCACATTAAGCACATGTACACATGCGAGTTCGTAAAGCTAGCAATCTGTTAAATGCGCTGCTCAATCTCGAGATTGCACAACAGATGTTGGTGGCACCGTAATGAGCGATGTTCGCCGACGGGTTGCGCTACGCCCTCGCATTTGCGCCGCCTGGAAATAAAATTCCCAATGTTACTGGACTCAACAATCAGGGCAGGTTGAACATGTTTTGTTTGATCCCCCTAAGCGGCATAGTTCTTTGCGTACGTCCATTCACCATTCTGCTGTTGGGTTGTGCGTGGTTGAGCTGAAGAAACCGCTGGCTGACACGAGTGTAGCCTGGATGTCTGACGTCAGTATACAAAGATCGTGGGATAAATAGACAGGGGACGAGTCTATTTCGCTGAGACACGAGTAAAGCTTGAATGTCTGACGTTAGCATGTAGAGATCGCTAGGATAAATAGACGGGCACCAGTCTAGTCTATCCCGAGTTTCGCTGAGAGGGGGAGCTGAGGGCAGTTGATAAACATTTTACAAAGGAAACATGGAATACAATTGTGGTGGGATTTTCAACAGGATTTTGTCATCACACAGGCAGGTTTTTGTTATCGTTTAAGAAAAAAAAACATTAATTAGAATATTTTACAAACGATCTTTCTTTTAAAAAATGCCGTTTTTTCTCTTAAATATTTAAACGTCGGCTTACAAGCCGCCCGGAGAATAAACCGCAGGAGTTCAAAAAAATGTCAAAATCAACATATAAACCGCGGTTTATAATCCGAAAATTACGGTAGATGCTCGTGTGTTACAACTAAACACAGGGGCGCTATATTGTGGCTCTGCTTACCGCCGACTGCAAAAGCAAAGAATGTCTAGAAATATAAGCACTGATTCTTTACTTACGGTAAGCAGAGCCATAAAATTAGGCCCAGTTCACATGCTGGGTCCATCTTAATTCATAACCTATTAGATTGTTACCACTGTGCACATCAGTCACAGAGAAACCCCTGAAAACACAAGAACCTTGTGATAAAATCTCTTACCTTGAGAGTGAGAATGGCCGTGTGAACAGCATCCTCGAGCTCTAGATCCTCATTGTATCTCTTCTCCAGGAAGGTCTTGCCATTGATGTGATTCTTACCCATGGCTGTAGCCTTCCATGGGAAGTAAGCTCCCGATGGGTCACATTGGAATAGGAAGGGCTTAGCTTCGTCCTCGTCCCATCCAGCTATGAGGAGGGAGACACCAAATGGACGTACACCACTGGAAACAAAACAAGATGATGGATCAACGTTTTAGTACATTGAAAGGATTCATGATACTTGCACAACAATCTCAACCAGCTGAAGCCTGATTCATACTTCCTGTAAATACGAATGCGATACGAATTATGACGTCACAAACAAACACACAAGCTGTGTTCAACTCCTGCGAAACATCCCCAGGAAGTATGAACCAGGCTTTACTGTAGTACAAATGACACCTCTTCAACTTGCATATGACGTCTCAAGCCCAAATTGCACCCTCGCTGAGGTCAACGAAGACCTTTTTTTTCGCTGAGAGTTGTGCACATTGCGTATACACAGTTTTCTGTACAATTTGTCTCCACAAACCTCACTCCACTAGAATACATGGTTGATTTAAACACTTGCCCAATCTGTGTGTACTCCTGCATGACGTTAGCAACCCTCTGGACCAACTGTGCGGTAGGAATCTGCTCTTGATAGGTTAAGTAGTACCCCTGGGATAGCTTACGAGCTTGTCGGATCATTAATCTGAGGAAGACAACATCAGCAATTTAAAATAATTGTCAAATTTCATTTGCCGTTTTTTCAAGTATTTTTTTAGGGTACAACAAACACCCTTGATACTCACAGCCACAAGTAGGCACTTCCTGCCAAAGCTCAAAACTTGGTTCATTTGCTCATTAATAGATGAGAAGGACAGCTTTCAACGAAAGTATAGAACATTCAAATCAACACATCATTGCGGTACCTGCTGCTAACACATAGGATTTGAACTGCCTCCAGCCACTAGGTTCTGCCTCTAGCTTGGTGGTCTAGGTAAGACATCTGCTCTAGCAATGCAATGGTCCTGGGTTTGAATCCCACCAGAGTGATTTGCCTGTGGACACATGCAGTGCTTAATACACACCAGTGTAAGGGTAAATCAAATTATATCACACCATCTTGATATCCAATCTGATTTGTTCAATAGCCTTGACTTTTAATGTCATTTCACTATTTCTGAACAAGTGTCTGGTTTTGGAGTAGGGCATCAGAAATGTTTATCAAAGTAAGAAAAAATTAAGTCAATAATTAGTAAGCATCCTTCCATCAGAAATTTTAATGTGAGGGAGTTTTTCGTTTTGATTGAATTTATCGTAATTTCCCTGTATTACAATTTCTGTTTTATTTTGACTACATGTATGTTGTATCAATGGCCAAACATAACAACAAAGAATAAACAACATTATTTCTAAAAGCATTATACTTATTTTGTGTTCCTGTCCCTACTAAAACCAATGGGAGATCAGGGCTGAATTTCACAAATCACTAAGATTATTCCTAGGGGAACGTCTCAAAAATTGGGCAAGTTCTAGGCGCAAAAGAACAATTCTGTTGGCATACTCCCGCAATCCATTGGCCGTCCAGAACATTCCGCTGGACCACATCATTGTGCCCAAGTATGCGAGTAATCCTATTGGAGTGTGGAGTGAATATGCAAATAAGTATTTCCGGTCCAAGGGAATAATCCATGAGCATCCATAATCCATGAGCATGCACCAGAATCCTACGGCTCTGACATTTGAGATGCTCCCTAAAATGAGGAGTCAGGCGTACTAAAATGATTTTTATTGTGACATCACACTTTGCTATAGTAATTCAGATAATTTGCAGTTATGATCAATCTTAATTTTTTGTAATTGAAGAATTTTTTTTTTTGGTAAACAACAAAATATATAAATAAACAACCTACCGATAATCAGGTCCCATGCCACTGTAGACCATACCTATATTCTTAGTGATCTTCTCTATCTTGCGGACACTGTGCTCTTCGTACAAGACGGATTTGTGCTTCTTCTCTGTTGCTATGACGACTCCATTAGATGCTTTGATACCAACAGAGGGCGCTCCTGCCGCAACAGCATTCAAGGCATATTCTATCTGTACAAGTTTGCCAGAAGGGCTGGAATAGAAACACGAACATATTTATTTAAGACAGACACAGAGTGTTAAACGAAAAAAGATGTTGCAATGTTGTACCTCATTTAAAAAATCATTTTAAAAACGTTAGTACAATAAAACTACAACAAAATGATACAATGGATAAAGTTTTGTCTTAAATTTTGGAATTTTGAAGTAATTGCAGAACACTCTGCAATTTTTCAAGACTCCCATAAAGACATAAAATGTCTTATTTTCCATGATTTTTTAGTCTTTAGACAGTCCCTCATTAGTTCAATTTGCCTGTACACCTCTTAATTTGTACTTGTGCAGAAGGCAGACCAAGCTGCGCTTTTTGGTGATCTATCTTTTGGGTGGCAATCAGTCCATCATGTTCACGCAAGTATGATTGCATAGCACAGAAGCTTGAGCCAATGCTTGATAGGGCTTTGAGAACGCCCGATGGCTGAATGATTGACCGATATGGATAGTGCCAATTATAAAACGTCCTATAATTGCACAAACTGATGAAATGTGCCACACAAGTAAATTCTGTTTTCCAATTTATCTGTCTCTCTTTTTTAGATGAGGATACAATTTGACCTTGGCGCTCTGATTGACTGGCAGTGGCAGTCGGATAATGTCAGTACTCAGTGTCTGTCATTTTTTCTTTTTCGTAGTTTATTACTTGATTGATATAAGAATAATTGTATAACCCATTAGGCTCTAACGCTAGTAATAATAAATATTTGTTTAGCAAACAACCTAATTGGCAAAGCAATTACAATATTTTTCTTGAATACCGGACACTTCTGCACCTTGCAAACTCGGCACCAGCAAACTCGGCACCTCTCAAACTCGGCACCCACAACCTCGGCACCTTGCAAACTCGGCACCCACAACCTCGGCACCTTGCAAACTCGGCACATGCACCACATGCACAACTACAAACTCAGCACCTGGTTGAAAATGCTCAATCTGCCACGGTTGTAAACTCAGTTGGAAATTGAAATAAATCCCGATCCTCGTCATGTGTCGACAGGTTTGATGCAAAAGAGGCAAATTACGTGTGGAACACGTTAGAGGTTTTTATTGCCCAAAATTCTGGCTCAAAAAAATTACAAACTGCATTTAAAATTACAAAACACGAAAAACATGACATTCTAGGCTTGCAATGTGATGAATATAGGCAGAACTTTTCATTTTCTATTAATTTTTGGGAAAATTTTCTGGTGGGCAGCAGTCTGTTTTTCAGCTGAAGTGCCGGGCGGAAATTGTCAGTGCTGGGCAGGCCCGCCAACGGTCGCCCACCGTGGCTACAACACTGCCGATGTTAAAAGCAGAGCCATTAACAGCTCAACAGGGTGGGCTAGCAAAACACGCTCCCAAATCACACTCTCTTCAAAATCAAAAAGTCATTGTCAACCAAACGCTAACATTTTCAAAAAGCCCAGCACTTTCACCAACATGAAAACAAAAAACAAAACAAAAACTGAACATGCAGGCGTAAAGTTTCCGGGAAAAAAAATCTCCGATGCCAATTTTTCAAAAGTTTGGAAGCGGTTATGGTCATACTAGCAAGCATAACTACTAATTAGTTTAACTAAATTCAAACCAGCTTTTATGGTGTTAAGTACACATAATTAACTTGTATTACTATTACTACTAGCTACTCTTCGGGTGGTATTTGTTGTTTGGTGCCGAGTTTGTAGGACCAAAACAGGCCGGTGTCGAGTTCGTTTGTTGGTGTCGAGTGGGTGCCGAGTTTGCGAGGTGCCGAGTTTGCGAAGTGCCGAGTTTGCTGGTGCCGAGTTTGCAAGGTGCCGAGGTGTCAGGTACCCATTTTTCTCCTTTTGCCAAGTTAAGAGTAAGACTTTTGTTTAAATTAAGTGTAACTGTAATGTAGACCGTGTAATTGTAAATAAATAAAAATCTCTGCTAAAATAATTATAATTAAATGAATTAGTGTGAGCACGAACAGCATGCAGTGAACAGGTACAGCATGTACAGCAACAACGCAAACAATCGCAAAACAAGTGAAATGTGGCTAGGCCTATTATACAATAAAAATCACCGAGTTTGTTTTTGTTGAAGGCTGAAGTAAATTCTAATTGTTGCAGCAGAAACAAATGACAAAGCTAAAAAATGATTCGGCAAAACAAAAGTTGACAAAAATAAACTATAAAATTCAAGTTGTACGAAAACATTTCCTGTCAATACAATAAGTGAACTAACAAGAATACATTGCAGAGAATCTCACCAATAATACAATTATATACATTTTTCGTTGCAAAAAGGAGAAATTACCTGAAAGTAGTGAGCGAAAAACTGTATCTTTCTGTCATGATTGCTGTTGTGCCGTGCCGATATTTCCCAGACGTCGTCAAATCTAAAATACTCCTTAGCGGAAGAAGTTTCACTGACTAATGGCCTAACTACAACAAATGAGGGCGCCCTGTGGTTTACATGTGCTCAATTTTGGTAATCATCAAGGAGCTGAGGCAGACGAAATTAAGATGACGGTCCGGGTGTTTAGATTGCTCCAAAACTTGCGTTTTTCATTAGAAAAACTCGAGGCAAGATTATTGGAGAGATTGGGTGGCCACCCACCTTTAGGTAACACTAGTTTTATTTTCTGTTCTTTGTGCTTTATTTAATAGGTATATTTTATTGTTATGACCCGATTTCGAGGGCCTTTTTCAATTAAATCTGTTTTAAAATTATATTTACTACACAGTACTACTAACTAGTGACTACACACAGTGTGTATTAGCATTCATAATTACCCCAGACAGTTTCGCTACTCCTATTGGTGGAGAGCGCGTCACGTGGGGGTGTTTTAATGGTTGACAATGACCAGCTGGAGCTGTTAATAACCGGCTGACTTATTATTAAAAAATAGGCCTACTAATGTAAAAGAGAGCATTTAATTTTAACCATAGTCCATAAATAATAGGTTTTTGTATTGTATTTGTAGATATGCGCTGTGGGGAGACGATAGTTGAACAAACCTCATAATTTTATTTTTAGGAGTAGCTTAACAGTGAAAATATACTATGTCAGATACTACTTCTAGAATTATGAGGTTCGTTCCACTATCTTCTCCACGGTAGCGGAATGAATCTCATACATAGTGCATAGTTCTTGGAGTAGTCGAATACTGGGAGAGGAGAGTGCTTAAATCGACCCACACTCCAGAGATGATTGACTTGTGAAATAATAGAAGCGCCGGTACCATTCATGTTAAATCATGTACCCCAAAAGTATTTTTTCCCTCAAAATTTATCAGCATTCTTTTTTAGAAAATAGAAGGGAGTACAGATACAAAGTAGCAAGTCATTTTATTGAAAGGAAAACCTGCATTTAAACTAACTTTAAATTTCTTATCTTCTAAAAACAGCTCCAGCATTTGCACTCCAAGGAACGTCGTTAATCGATGATCAATCACATCATAACCAGGGGAGTTTATCTAGTATCTTTGATGGCTTCTTGTGGGCTGTACCCAAGCACAGACGCTCTATTCAACGCAATCGCAAGAGACGCAGAGCAGTCGAGAAGCTTGAGGAATACATACCTGAATGGAAGTTTGTGATGTGTGAAGTATGTGGACATTCCAAGATGAGGGGATTTATCTGCGGGTGAGATTTCATTCTGTTAAGTCAACATTATCAATGTTTGCCCCCACCCCCTTCACTTACAGGCTATTGCTTCGGAAATATGAAATTGCGATCTTGCATGTAAGTTAGGACAATCCATGTTACCTTGGTGTGGGGAGACCACGTCATGTTATAGTCTACAAGGAAGTGACATATGACAGTGCATGAATGGTGGTTTATTGAGTGACACAAACAGGAGGGATGGAAAATGGCAATAAAGTTCTCAGCACTTAATATAATAATAATAATAATAAGACTTGTAATGCGCACATATCCACCCTGCTGGGTGTTCAAGGCGCAGTAAAACCAAAAACAAAACAAAAACAAAACACAACACAAAGAAAAACAGACACAACAAAATTAGTCATTGAAAACCTGTGACATAAGATAAGTTTTGAGAAGAGACTTGAATTTTGCAGTACAAAGACAAGATCGAAGATTAAGTGGTAGAGAGTTCCAGATGCGTGGCGCGGCTGAAGAAAAAGACCTGTCACCCCATGAGTGTCGAGACTTGGGTTCAATGAGGAGAAGCATAGAACTTGATCGAAGATTCCTTGATGGAGTGTAAACTTGAAGCAGTTCAGAAATATAGTGGGGAGCCTTGCCATTAAGAGCTTTGTGGACAATGAGCATCAGCTTGAAGATGATTCGTTGAGAGATAGGGAGCCAGTGTAGTTGTTTCAGAATGGGGGTGATAGAACACGATTTTCTAGACAGTGTCACAATGCGGGCAGCAGTATTTTGGAGCCGTTGAAGTCTGGAAATCTGGTTGTTAGGAAGACTGTAGAGAAGAGCATTGCCGTTGTCAAGACGAGAGGTAACAAATGCGTGAATGACCTTTTCAGTGGCACTTTTGTCCAACTTAAATAAAGAGAAACATATCTAAGATAGGTTTTTGACATTTTTGAGTTCTCGGACTGATTTATTTGGCACCTTATAAGACTGAGCTTTTTAAAGCACCTTAAATGTGAGTTGCATTCAGCAGGCACTGCCAGAAACACCAATCTTTTTGCAACAAGTGTAACTGAGTTCTTTACTAGATGCTCGGGACCTACTGCATTACATGATCCTATCCGAAGGATGGAGCAATAATGGTTATAGTGTCTCACTTAAAGGGAAGGTACACAATTGGTAATTACTCAAAACAAACATTAACTTAAAAACTGACTCAGTAACGAGCATTTGAGAGCTGTTGGTAGTATAAAATATTGTGGGAAACAACTCCCTCTGAAGTCACGTAATGTAGTTTTCGAGAAAGAGGTAATTTCTCACTAGAAGTCTTTTTATTCTTATCTGAAAGCGCACAAATTCTTCCAACAAGGGTGTTTTTTCTTTCATCATTTTCTGGCAACTTAGATGACCAATTGAGCCAAAATTTTCACAGGTTTGTTATTTTATGGTTATGATGGGATACACCAAGTGAGAAGACTGGTCTTTGACAATTACCAAACGTGTACCTTCGCTCTAAGGACACAAGTGTCAAGACTGGGACTTGAACCCACACTCTGCTGATCAGAAATACCAGAGCTTGTGTCAGATGGATTAAACCGCCTAGCCATAAAATGCCAAATAATTGCTACATTAACAAGATCACAATACAATTATTGAACAAAACTGGTTTTGTGCAACAAAGTCGGATCTTCCACTTTCACCCACATGTTTATCCAGGAATTCATGTTCGTTACATGTTGCTCTTGTTCAATTTTGTTTTGTTTTTATGGCCGCAGACAATAAATGGTAAAGTATCCGGAGGTACTTATGAAGCATTTATAAAGCGCCACTATGTCAAGAACGCAGCGCATTTGGTTGGGTATACATGTAGATAATGTTTGACACACTTCTGGAACGTTCGTAGAGAGTCAGATGCCCTGATTTATAAATTTTGTAATTGTTGCTTTTATTTATTCCAGACACTGTCTCATCAGAATACGGCAAGAGTCAGCCGAGATAAGGAAGGAGTTATTTGAGACTCAAGAGGAAAATAACATCATCCCGGAACGAGAGAGCATCGTCTTGTACGAGGATGAAGCGTTAAGACCGGAAGACCAAGGAAAAGAAGTTGTGGAGATGAAGAAAAAGAGACCATTTTGGTTCAGTAGATCCCTGACAGAGTGAGAAACTGACATTTTATTAATCATTTTGGCAGATATAAAAATCTAAATATTTTGATGGTTGGAAGTATCCACGTTTGTAAGATGTTGCATTAATATGCTGCTGAAAAGTAACCAGTGAGCCCTCTGTTGTCCAAGGATGGCCATGTGTTGCGTCCAAGAACATTTTTCGTCCACAACGTCCTGCTTTACACAGGTAGTTGCAGGTATATGTTTATTATTTCAAATGGCTGAAGAACAATCGACAAGATTTTTTAACACAACTGTTTGCTTCAGTTTTTTATTCCTTGAACGCTTAATTTGTCCACCATGTTCTGCTTTTACACAGGTACAGTTGCAGTACCTCATATATGAAATGGCTAATCAACAAATGACAAAAAGATGTTTTATTTCAAACTGTTTCCTTCAGTTGCTTTATTCCTTGATGAATAATGCATGATTGATTCCTGCAATCAATGACCATTCACATATTATGTACATCAATTGTCAATACATTTTGTTTTCTTTACTTAGAGAAAGTGTACAAAATAAATGTTTACAATCAATGCTTGAAGAAGATTTTGTTTTGTTTTAGTCACAAGGTTTTGGGCCCAATTTCATAAAGCCTATAAAGCACAAAAAGTTGCTAACCACAGAAAAATCTTGCTTACATGTAGCAGCCAAAGTCCCACCATGCTTTCATTGTGACCACTGGTGCCCGGCTTGTTTTGCTTAGCGTAGAGTTCTGCTGAACAGTATTTCCTGTTTAACAGCTATGACTTTGGGATTAGACATAATGTCATGTAATGTTTCCTGCTAATTAAGAAGTGTGTCCAAATAAGTGGCGATGGCTTGGTTGTCATTGAAACGTGTGCTGAAGCATACATGTAGGATGCCCATATCAACAAACTTAGCAACAATGTTGAGAACCATTTGACAAAGGTTTTATGCCCCTAAACTTGAATCTGAGAAACGAACCTGTCAGGTATGTTTCCCACATTGTGTATTCCAATTAGGGATTATTCATCCTGCGTGGACACTAAAATGCTCCTATTTTTCTGTGTTTTAAAACAATCAGACGGTTAAACAAAATCAAAGGTATACTTTGCCATTAAAAAGTTTGCTTTAAAAAAAAAAAGCCATTTGCACATGTAGATGGAACTATGCCTACATTATTATGACAAAATGTTATCCTTTTTTTGTGTGTTAGTTTGAAAAGTGTTAGAAATGAAACCGCGCTGGTTTGCTAATCCAAGGCAACGTCTTGGTCCCTTTAACTCTTGTAATGAAGTAAGTTTATACTTAATTTCAATTGTAGTTTTTATTGTACCAAACCTGTTTTCTTCTTCACCAGACAAGTGGAGGTGAATGACCCTTAAATGATTGGTAGATGAGGTTAAAACACAATAATAATGTGCCAAAAGTAAATGAACTTCGAAACACAATGTTTCAGAACCTGAAAAGAGGATAATTCAAACTCAAACTCTCTTTTATTATACAGTTTTTTAAACACACATGAAAGAACAAATATTGCATCAGTGTTTTTTCTAACAAACAAATACCAGTATTAAAATGTTCTTAAAGTTCCAATAATATTATGTATTTTATAAGTCCTGAATAGGTTGAGGTGGTTACACTAATTACTTTTCCCAAAACAAACAAAAAACTGGAAATAAAACATCTAGGAAAAAACACATAAAACAAAACAAAATTCAGAATGTCTCCTTAAAGACACTAGACGCCTTTGGTAATTGTCAAAGACCTGTCTACTCTCTCGATGTATCCCAACATTATGCACAAAATAACAAACCTGGGACCATTTTATACTTTAAATACTTTCACTGATATTATCAAGATGAGAAAACCAACATATTTGCGCAGCATTTACTTGAAATACCGTATGTTATCATACAAAACAAATAAATTGACAACTAATTTCAAGAAATAATATATACAAGTAGAAAAAGGCAGATTGTCTTGAAAGGTTGTAACCTTTAAATATTTTTGGTACAACAATTATTTTGTTGGAGTTTTCTTAATGTTCTTTAACCATTTCAAATGATGTGTTACATGTATTCCTCAAAACTTTCCCAAGTTGTATATAGGTGGTTGCTCATAAGCCATTGGGCCAGTTTTGAAACATCTTCTTTTTGTATGATCAGTTGATGTATAGTTTTACGCACGGACAGTTATCCCAGAAAGAAAACAAACTATCCATGGCATTTTATAATAACGTGTTGTTGTTACTTTGTTTATTCAGGGTTTAATTGTTTAATTTTCTGAAACCAAATTCTAACAGTAGTTCTGAAATGTTTAGGAGGGAATTTATTTTTTAATATTTTGTTGGAAAATGGTTGAACCAAAACACTATGTTGACCTTGCTAATCTTTTTCTTCAAGATGGGGGAAAAAAAACAAAAGATTAAAAGAATTCACAATTTACTACACAACAAAACAAAAGTGCAACCAACTATTAGAAAACCAATTTATGGAAGGAACTTCCAAAAGTGACACCTATCAATCTCAACCCGTGCAAGTGCATCTTTAACAATTTATCATATTGATGTGTACAAATGTTCAAGTTAATACAAAAATAGAGCTGATTAAAAAATTAACATCTCCAGTTATAATCTGATAGATATTTTACCCAATGATAGAAGAACAGAATATATATCTATACAAATTTTTGTTTTACCTTGTGACAATACTGAGTAACCTTTCCACTACCTGCAGCAGAATCAGATTACAATTTGTTCCTTTTAGGTAAACAAATTTTTACAAACTGCATCAAAAATAAATTACCTAATTTAATGACATTCATTAATAAGCTTCAAGTTAGAATACCCTCTCATATATCTTTTATATAAATGATTCTTCAAACCATTTGGAAGACTTTGAGATTCGATTCCAATGTACACAGTTAGTTAAGCCACTTAATACATCATGTTTCCACATCAAAAGGAATTTGCTTATATACATCATTGTTCGGTTTACTGGTCCCATCTGGGGAAGATATCGGTCGGTAGGAGTATAGGGCGAGACAATGGAATAGAAAGACAACTCCTTTAACAATCATTCCTAGCATCATGACGTAGATAGAGACATCGGTACGGTTATAGAACCAACACTGTCCGCTCTCCTCACATTCCTTGTGCCATAATGTACAGGTTGTGTCCAAGATGTACCCAAATAAGATTGGTCCAGGGATTGCTCCTTTAAAGACAGAAAGATTAAATGGGAAGCTATTTAATAGGCTGGATGTGCAAAGTCCGTGGATGGATTAAATGCTTTTTGGGATTATAGTCTCTTTGAATTGCTACTTTCACGACTTAACATGAACAGATTAAAGGAATGCAGTTCAAGTATGCAAAGTCTTGCAGATAATTGTATTTAAAAAAACGTTTTAGTAAGATCGGTCGTGGGGTTGTTCCTTTAAACATGGAACGATTTAAGCAAATGTAAATGCGAATTCAGATATACAATATGCTGGCTTAACGTTGTTGCTGTCGCTCATTTACAAATTGAAAGATTGCTAGGTTTAAGCAAGGTCTGCACATACAATAATTTTTCATGTGCTGGTTAAAAAACAATTTGTTAAATGTTCTCTGCATTGTCTTACCAAATGCTCTGACCAAGAATCCATGTAATCCTAATGCATAGGCCTGCTGGCCATCTGGAACACATCTAGAAAAAATAAAATGATACAAAATACTTCAAATATCAAGGGCATAGGGCCTATAGGGGTGAATTGTAACAGCGAAAATAGATTCACTTCACGTGAAAATCTTGAATGGCTTAGTATTGAAAGAGAAGGTTCTTTTTTATCACACAGGGTAAAGTGACTAACTTGTTCCATATTTTACTCAATGTGTGTTGCACTGTATACTCGGTACTTTTTTGAGTCACACATGTATACAGACATATACATGTCTGCACGTGGGATTCAAACCCATGACCTTTGCCATTCTAGATTACACAGCTTGCTTGTAGCTAGAGGCGGGTCAAATTCTATATCTTAGCAGCCGTTACGCTAACAGTTTTAGTTTTCTTTGTTCTATACATAAATAAATGACAGCTGTACATGTAACTTGACAAAAGACTGCAAAAATATAGCTGGACAATTGTATTAACATAGCCATGGAATTGTAATAGGCAAGTTTAATTGTTTACACATTTGGTAATTGTCAAAGACCACCGAGTATCTTCAGTTACTTGGTGTGGGCCAGCACTATGTATAACACAACAAACCTCTGAAAAGTTGGGCTCAATTGGTCATTGAGTTTGCAAAAAAATAATGAAAGAAAACACGTTGCATAGAATTGGGTGCTTTCGGATACCTGAGAAAGACTTCAAGCCTGAAGTTTTTTTCCCAAATTCAATTTATTTTGGTGAAAACTAACTTCTTAAACTACATTTAGGTTGGCACGGTTGGCTTGTGCGTAAAGCGCTCGCTTTCTCACCAAGGTGACCCCGGTTCGATTCCCGGTAGGGGGCCGTATGTGAGCTGAGTTGTGCGTTGGTTCTCTGCTGTGCCACGAGGGTTTTCCAGACTATCCGGATTCCTCCCTCAGGAAAAAATCAAACACTTTCGATCTTTGCTGTGCTCCACGTGGTCATAATGGGTTGATGTGGCTGGCAGCTGAATGCGCCCTTGCATGCCTGCTTCTCGAACACGTTGTAGCCGCATACTTCGCAATTCAGCTCTAGCTGCGAGTAGGGACAATTAGCTCCCCAAATTATTGATTACTTCAAAGGATGTGGTTTCTAACAATGTTTTATAATATCAACAGCTCTCTAGTGCGCTTTACCAAGCAAGCTTTTATGGTCATTTATTTTTGGAGCAATTACCAAGTTATACCCTGCCTTAAAATTATGCTACTGGATAATAATTGGAAGTTGAAATGCATTGGGTACATTTAAGGTTGGTCACTGAACTAAAATCAATTTAGAGATACAATCATAATTCTGGTTGGAATCGCTCCAGCAAACAGACAAGGCTGGGGGGTCTTGTGTTTGTCAACTAAAAAATAACACTCTTTCAAAAATGATGTTTACATGTTGACTCTGAGTCTCGTAAATATCTTTCTATTCTATTGAGTAACAAAGTAATCACTCATAAAGCAAATTACTCTTATATTTTTAAAGGCATTGGACATTTTTGGCTATTGCTCAAAATTGTTATTAGCATAAAACTTAATTGGTAACAAGCAATGGAGAGCTGTTGATAAGTATAAATTATTGTGCGAATTGGCTCCCTCTAACGCTAGTAACATAGTTTTTTGGGGGGTTTTCCACTCAAATAATAAAAGACTTCAGCTGAAGCAGTTTATTGTGCATCTGAAAGCACACACATTTAAGCAACAAGGGTGTTTTTAGGTCATTATTCTTTTGCAATTTCGATGACCAATTGAGTCCAAATTTTCACAGGTTTGTTATAATACCGGTACATCAAGTGAGAATTCTGGTTTTTGACAGTTACCAAACGTGTCCAGGGCTCAATTTCACAAAGAGTTAGGACGAGTCCTAACTGAAGATTAGTCCTAGGAGATATCAAAAGTGTATGGCTAGTCCTAACTCGTAAGCTTGGGCGATATCACGATATTATCGTATATCGCGATATTAATTTGGAAAGATTTCGATATCGGATGAATTTGGTTTTAATCGAAATATCGATACACGATATCGATTAAATATCGCGATGTATTTGCTAGCTGAGACATCTCGCACCCCATAGGTTTGGAGTAAAATCAGAAGAATATGTCATTAGAACACCTCTCTTTTGCTATGACTGCTCTTCTTCAACTTTCACTTGGAGTTTGAAGACTGATGATGTCAAATTTAATTAATGGCGATTATATCGAACAACGCGATATATTGTCGGCGATATATCGTGAATAAAATAAATCGATATCGCCCAAGCTTACTAACTCGAGATAAGACTATAACTCTTAACTCTTTGTGAAATCCACCCCAGTGTCTTAAAAATAGAATGTCATATTATTGATTAACCACCAACCTTAACATGATATTGAAGGCTGGTACCCCGCTCAGAAAGTACGCAATGATAATTGCAGTAAGGAATACAATGAAGAGACCAAGCTGGCCGCAGGTCGATGGACAGAGACCCGGCGTTGCACTGCCTGTACCAGTGCCATTTAAGGAAGTACACAAACAATCATTATAACTATTTGTCTGAAATGACATCAAAAGGAGAAATAAAGAATTGTTAAATACCACAATGATTGGAACTTTGATGATATATTAAATGATATACATGTAAGTGCTCCTCATGATGCAGTACCTGCATAGACCTTTTCACAAATACCCATTGCACAAGCGCTACCTGTTGAATGAGGTGCAGGCTGGTCTAGCTAGCGACCAAACTTGATTGCTAGCTAGACCAGCATGCATGCACCTCATTCCATGCCTATTGCTCATGTACCGAGTATTTGCGGTGTGGTCTACATGTATGTGCGCTTATCACGCATGAATGCTTGCTTATTACTAGAAATGCTTGAACAGTTCATGCAGAGCATGTGCTTTGACGGCAATGCTGGATGGTGTGATGCGTACTTTGCTCATGTGCCTAGTCCTCCAACGTGGCAGAACTGCTACATTGCTATAGTAATGTGATGTTAGTAAGAATGGGTTATTGAGCCCTTGTGAACAGCACCTCATCATAATGCGCATCTACAACTTCTGCCATTTTGGGGAGTAAAATTGGCGGAAATGATAGGCGCTTCTAGTCATTATTGGCCATGTTATGTGAGGCAACTTACAGGCACAATAAATGCCAAGCTGGCAACAACCAATCTCTCTCATACCATAAAAACATTGGTTTAGCATCTATGATTATGAATTGCACATTACTCAATTGTTTTAGGTGTGAGTGACTCTTCTTCTCTTGATTCACAAATAATCTTACCTGGGCCCAATTTCTTAGAACTGCTCGGGCAGAGCTGCTCTTTATTCCGACATGTACCCCTATGTTCCAACACCCAAAAGCCCGGTTCATACTTCATGCGAATGCAAAGCGAATTTGATGTGAATTTGCATCACAACCCTCCTTTCACAGCCGTATTCGTAAGTGAGTCGAGCACAGTTCAACTGCTGCGAAATTGTTCGTTGTGAATTTGTTACGTCAACATTCGCTTCGCATTCGCAGGAAATATGAATCGGGCTTTATGTGCCAAAAATCTTGTTATTTACACACGTTAAAGCCCAGTTCATACTTCCTGCGAATGCGATGCGAATTTGATGTGAATTTGACAGCACAACTCTGTTTTCGCTGCGATATTCGCAGGAGAGTCGCGCACAACTCAACCCCTGCGAGTTATTTGTTGCAAATTTGTGACGTCAACATTTGTATCGCATTCGCATTCGCAGGAAGCATGAATCGGGTTTTAGGATTCGGATCAGGAAAATACACTCTGACTGGATTCCTGTTCATAGTTTTGCCAAGGAGAACAAATTGAGAAGCAAACACTTCTGCTTCATTTGCTCCAGGAAATTGAGCCATGGTAACCAACTTGGACCAGATAATAGAAAGTTATCTTAGCGACATTTTTATTGCCTTCTGGTAATGATTGCAAAAATTATCCTCAAACCTTGTCATGTACAAACAAATACAAAACATAATCTTACCTTGTCATCGTAGTTAAGGCAGCCAGCATGGCAGGCACTGAAGTAGATCATTCCATTCTCACCACACACTGGTAAATAAAATTCAGTTGAGCATTCACAGGCCAAATTGCAGGAGCTTTCCAGCTGAATTTCAGATAATGACCTTGGAGAGAAGGGGGAAAAATCAGATTGAAGATTTTATTACAAATAATGCCATAATGTCATTGACTAAATATAAATTAACAAAATTTCTAGTAACTTTGTAAAAGTTTCTACAAAAGCACAAGAACAAAGATCTGCCATACATTTTGAAACCTCCCATAACTGTTCCCCAAAGTGTTACTTTGAAAAAAAATTGTAAGGCTATTGAAATTTTGAAACAGCATATCATTAAGGACATTTTTAAACTATAAAAACAAAAAAATCATGAAAATTTGATAAAAATGTCCTCTTGGGGGGTGTGAAAATCCTCTAATTGTACAGAATGTTACATGTTAGATTTTTACAGAGTCTCTTAGAGATGTTTTAAGGAATGAAATAATGGCTGATAGCAAGGGAAAACTTGTTCATACTCTATGAACATCATACTTGGTGGCTGGCACTATAGATGCCTGCACTCAGATGACTTGATCTAGAACGTTTGACTAACTAAATCGTACCCATTTCCTTGGTAGTTTTTGAAAACGCCAGCTAGTGGTATCTCTTCACATCTGAGAAGCAAACCCAGCATGAGGATACCGTCTACAGCTGTAGCGATGATGCAGAGTTTCAGCAGCCCTGGTATCTTCATGTTAAAGCGTTTGATCAACCAGCCACTGAACAAAACTGAACCACCTCCTGCAACTGTGGCAATCACACCTATGAAAGATGACAATTATGTACATTAGTATATATAGCTGTTATGCATATTGATTAAGGTTTTAAAGGCAGTGGACACTATTGGTAATTGTCAAAGAATAGTCCTCACAGTTGGTGTATCTCAATACGCATAAAATAACAAACATGTGAAAATTTGAGCTAATCGGTCATCAAAGTTGCGAGATAATAATGAAAGAAAAATAACCCTTGTCACACGAAGTTGTGTGCGTTTAGATGGTTGATTTTGAGACCTCAAGTTCTAAATCTGAGGTCTCGAAATCAAAGTCGTGGAAAATTACTTCTTTCTCGAAAACTATGGCACTTCAGAGGGAGCTGTTTCTCACAATGTTTTTATACCATCAACCTCTCCCCATTACTCGTCACCAAGAAATGTTTTATGCCAATAGTGTCCACTGCCTTTAACCATTGTGAGGTGATGCTCTTTAGGTTATTATTTCCCTGTTTGACATTCAAACTACAAATATATAAGCATTGTGAGGTGATGAACTCTAGGTTTTTAGTTCTGTTTGACATTCAGTTACTGCAAGTATAAATATTGTGAGGTGATGCTCTCTGGGTTATTAGTTCCCTGTTTGATATTCAGTAACTACAAGTATAAGTATTGTAAGTTAATGGTCTCTAGGTTATAGTTCCCTGTTTGACACAGTAACTACAACTAAAGTATTGTAAGGTGATGGTCCTTATGTTATTAGTTCCCTGTTCGACATTCAGAAAATTTAAACTATTTTTGTGACATCACTCTTTCGATGAAAGTGTAGATATTTTTTAAGAATCTACTTATTTCAAAATCAGCAAGATGTAGTACACCAAGCTAAATTAATCACAAAAACCACCTCTGCTTGATCACGAGATACCCCTTAAAGCCAGTGGACACTATTGGTAATTGTCAAAGACCAGTCTTCTAACTTGCCTTATCTCAACATATGCATAAAATAACAAACCTGTGAAACTTTGAGCTTGATTGGTCGTCGGAGTTGCGAGATAACTATGAAAGAAAAAACACCCTTGTCACACGAAGTTGTGTACTGTCAGATGCTTGATTTCGAGACCTCAAATTCTAAAGTTGAGGTCTCAAAATCAAATTCGAGGAAAATTACTTCTTTCTCAAAAACTACTCCACTTCAGAGGGAGCCGTTTTTCACAATGACTTTTACTACCAACCTCTCCCCATTACTCGTTACCTAGTAAGGTTTTATGCTAATAACTATTTTGAGTAATTACCAACAGTGTCCACTGCCTTTAAGTGCCGTGAAGCAATTGTGGTTTTAAGGATACAAGTCAGAAGTGTCTTGACAGATTGGATTCGAACCCATGCCCTGATGGTTTTATTCTAAGAACTTGAGTGTGCCGCACAAGACCACTTGGTTGTGAGTTACTTTTGCTCCCTTATGTGGAATATCTTATTGGCCAAGTCTAACTAATAATATGGCGGTCTATATACTTGTTTCTACTCAATGCTAAAAAAGGTATAAAACTGTTGTGTTTGAGTGGTGATCTAGGGAGGTTTACTTATTCATTTATTTAACTATTTATTTCCTTTCTTAACTCATGGTGAGCCAGATCCATAAACAAAACTTGTCTCCATTTGGGCCTTGCTATTAGTATGTGAATGATTGACAAATAATAATTGAGTAGTTGGTGAGGTTTTGGAAAAGAGGCATTAGGTGTTTTTTGAGGTCTTATAAGATTATCCCATGGTGCTCCTATGATTGTATCTCTGCCAAAAGTCCTAAAGGCACTTGACACTATTGTATAATTACTCAAAATAATTGTAAGCATAATAACCTTTTTGATATCAAGCAATGAAGGGTTGTTGATCATATAAAACATCGGCCCCTGTGAAGTAAATGTAGGTTTTTAGAAAGAGGTAATTTCTCACTCATAAGTCTTCAGGCCTGAAGCCTTGTTTAGGCATCTGAAAGCACACAAATTTGTGCAACAAGGGTGTTCTTCTTTCTTTCATTATTCTCTTGCAACTTCGATGAACAATAAGTCAACATTTTCACAGATTTGTTATTTTATGCATATGTTGGGATACACTAAGTGAGAATACTGGTCTTTGACATTACATGTGTTACCAAAGGTGTCCAGTGCCTTTAAACTACAGTTTTAGCTTGATTGGAGGCAGGGGGTTGGGCAGGTTGATCCATTCTCAGTGATACTTACCAACTATAAGGCTTGCATCACCGGAACTGACTCCAAATTGACTCTCAAGAAACTTGGGTAAAAAGGCCTCCGAGCCAGACAGGAAGATGAAGTCTGCCGTCAAGGCAACATTTAGCAGTATGTATGTAGGGTTCCTGAGTAAAAGTTTGGTGGCTGTGGGCATGTCGCGCCACGTCAGGCCAAAGTCTGCCTTGCTGACGATTTCAGCACCAGATTTAGCGTGTGCTTGGGACACGCGGTCTGCTCGCAATTTTTTAGTTTCTGTGAATAAAAAACAAAATGAAAAATTAGCAACCAAACAATTTAAATGAAGCTGTTTGTTAATGTTTCCAGAACAAAATATAACTTATGAACACTAGATTCAAATTAGACTTTGATAGGAATTGTAAACCTATTTCACATAAACATAATTTGTTTTACACCGTCATTGTTAAAGCACTTTCCCAAGTTCTATGAAAAGAATCCACAGGCATATCTCTTTTAGGTGGGATGTGAACCCACCTTTGCACTGCTAGAGCAGATGTCTAACACTAGACCACTACGAGCTAGCCCGGTGGCTAGAGGCAGTTGGAATCGGTGTTAGCAAAGCAAAATCCAACCTAGTGATTTGCCCGTGGCTTGTTTTCACAGAAATTGGGAAAGTACTGAGTATACAGTGCTTCAAACACACTGCTGTAAGGGGGAAAAAAACAATTTATATTCTTTATCCCAATGCATAGCTATCATCTATTACTTCACATAAAGCGTATAAATATGGCTGTGCTTGCCCAGTTTGCCATAATCTCTTTTCTACCCAACCTGGGTTGTTTTTTCTTCCGGCTTTTGTTGGCCAGCTTCTCTTCCTCAAAAATGTCCTTGGCCCGATGCCAATCCTGGACCAAACTCATGTTTCAAATTCATGTTTCATGTGACAGCTCAGGAAATAATCAACACAGTTTTCAATGACAGACTTGAATCAATAACCAAAGGTTTGATCAACTCATGAACTTCCCCCCATTATTATTCGGAAGACTTAATAATAATAATAAAACGGAAACTTATATTGCGCAGTTACCTATATAAATATACTCTACTGTGCATTACAAGGAATACAAAAAATGCAGAGAAAAAATTAAAAAAACAAATACACAACAAAGAATTAAAGACACCGGACACTATGTGATTGTCAAAGACCAGTGTCCTCACTTGGTGTATCTCAATATATGCATAAAATAACAAACCTGTGAAAATTTGAGCTCAATTGGTCGTAGGAGTTGCGAGATAACTATGAAAGAAAAAAACACTGTTGTCACACAAGGTTGTGTGTTTTCAGATGCTTGATTTCGAGACCTCAAGTTTTAAACTTGAGGTCTCGAAATCAAATTCGTGGAAAATTACTTATTTCTCGTAAACTACGTCACTTCATAGGGAGCCGTTTTTCACAATGTTTTATACTATCAACCTCTCCCCATTACTCGTTACCAAGTGAGGTTTTATGCTGATAATTATTTTGAGCAATTACCAATAGTGTCAACTGCCTTTAAATGGGTTAAGTAAGCAAATAGGTTTTTAACTTAGATTTAAATAACTTACCCGGGAGTTCTACGGGGAAACAACTCATCGGTACAGCTATAATAAGAGCAAGTATTGAGCAGAGAAGAAAGCCTAGCCACCATGCCCCAACCCACTCTCTGTTTGAAGAATCTATGGGCAGACTGCAGAAGGATGAAATAAGCAAGATATTACTGTAACTGTCATCCAAGAATGAATACTGCTGAATCAAAATAAAATATTACTCTATAAAAGCACTTTCATTTTATTACTTACTGAGCAACAAAATATGTCAGTTTTGATGTCATTATGCAGTGGATGTAGTTCTTTCATCCGATAAGTGCATAACTGCATAATTATCTGCAGAATTAACTTTAGCTTTAGATAAAAAGTGTATGATATTTAAAAAAGCACTATTATTCCAATAATTATTATTATTACTCCAATACTAGGCCTATGCTGCACTACATTCCGTATAATGGACACTATTGTATAAATTGGGCATCATATAGACATAATACACAACAATTTACAACTGTAATAAATACCAAGCATTCCATTTAATAATGGAAACTTGACTATGCACAGTTAACTATACTTCATCATGCTTTGCTAATCTTTTCAATTTAGAACAGTGTAATTAAACCAAGGTAATTATGAGCAACACAAAAGAATGAGCAACAAAATGATCACTCATGTTTGTTTTTGCACATAACGAGATTGTTCCTTTATAAATAGCAGTCTAAAGTCTGCTAGCTTGATGTAAAACACTTGTTAGTTTCGTTAATGCATGACCACTGTGCGAAGAATATGCTAAGGTATATACATGACTCATTCAACATGACCAATACATTCTGCAGGGGCCAGTATAAAACACTGCCATCCAAATATGAAAATGAACCATGCAGATAAGCAATGTGATATTCATCCATTAGATAGTTTGATCATTTTGATGTTTTTATTTTACCACCTCGTCACGATGAGATAATTAGTTGACCATTCTGATATAAAATGATTCATCTTCAATAATTACTCAAGTGAAATTTGTAAAATATATTGTTCTGAACTGTGAAGCTTATTTCACCAGACACCTTCACAAAATGTCTGGAAAGTTACTCTGTACATACCTGCTGCAATTGATTTGTTCTGTATGCTTTATGTCCTCATTTTATTTTATCATAAGCCAATGGTAAAATACAACTTTCGCCAGAATATTTCATATTTTTTGAAAAATCATAGGGCGCCCAGAATTGGTATAGAATGATAAAGTTTGTCTAAATTGTACAAAAGTTGTCTATAAGATAAATAAAATACTACCCTCCAAGTCGATGAATTATTTTGTAAACCTTACCTTGCCTGATCTATTTCGATGAAGTCTGTGAATAACTTATCAAGTATGAGACCCGCTAGGGTAAATCCTATGGCTGGACCCAAAGCACAGCAAAACGCATAGATACCTTTTCAGCAACACAACAAAGACAAAAGAAGAATTACAATTCGTTATGTTTGAATAACTCAATTTATTTAAAGTCAATTTTGTGTTTTATATTGTATTTTTTTCACCACAATGCCGAAGTTCAAATGTTAACTTTTTCTTGGCGATTCAAAATCCTGAATGTTAACATCGAATTGAAAGTGTCTGGAATTAGAACACTTTGTTTGTTCGGATTCTATTTCAAACCAACCTGTTCAAATCAAACTTAGGAAACAGCAGGAAAAAAAAGGTTTTCATTTTATCGATCGGATTTGTTACTTTGTATTCACTTCCGTACATGCTTGCAATCCAATTACGTGTTATTTTGGGGTCTTCAATTTCTTTGATACGGTTGATTGATTGGTTGATTGACTTTTTTCTTTGGGGGGGGGGGGGTGGGTGTTTCGACTCAAGTGCTTCCCGATTTTTATTTTGTTTTAGAATCTCGAAAAAAATCTCGAAAGAAATTTTGTTTTCATCGATAGAACAATCAAACAAAATGACAACAACTTTAAAAACGATGCGGATGACGACAGTGATAGAAAAAATAGTGTTATAATATTAACATCACAACAACAACTTTCTAAATATTAACAACAATTTTTAGCAAAGTTTTTTCTTACCTATAACTATTTTAAAGCAAAGTTTTTTCTTACCTATATAAAGTCCAACTGACTCCATTTTAACGCTTTCGTCAATGAAGGCTGGTCCAAGTGAGTACACCGGCGCCGAGGCTATCCCAAAGAAAAGATTCGCCAAAATAAAAACATACCAGTACCGCGATAAACTCGTGATGCTGGTTTCGGTGTCCGGGAGGCATTCCACTGGTACCTCAGCCGGGTTTTCATCAGTCTTATGTGAGCAGACACCGCTCTGATTGCTGACTGTGAACTGGTAAAGATCAGTTGTGAAGTGTGGCAAGGCAAAGACGAAAGACCCTGCCGCAAGACTGATCAAACCGAGAGCAAGCCATAGCGGTCGATTACCTCGTGCTCCGCAGTAACCCACCATGACCAACAAGATGGCGGCAATGAGATCGAAAAATGATGGTAGTAGTCCTAGATGAGAGCTTGACAGTTCGAAACGTCTTTCTAAGCTACTCACGGAAGAATTTATGAGTCCATTTACAGCCATGCCTTGGATGATTGCAAAGAAACATATGCAGAACAACAGCCACGGAGCAGTGTTGAATCTCTGTAGACATTTTGGTTGCCATGAACCCCAACCACACCGAAGATTGCTATCGGGGTACGATAGCTTTACTCCAGGTTCGCAGCGTTCTAGTTCCGACCCCTGGCACGCCATACGAGCGGGATCTTCTGCCGTCTCCTCCGCCATTGCAGGCGAGTTCGCGTTTACCTCAAAATCGTTCTTTGCCGCCATTACCTGCTCCTGCTTGAAACAATAAATTAGTGGAGTGATAGAAGATATGCTAAGACTATCAAGTTCGGGTTGAAGAAACTTTTGAGAGAGCACAAGGAAGTGACTCACAGAACTATTATCACGTCCTAGAATTCATGTCTGATGTCTAAGTTCATGAGAGCAAGACTGACATGACACTCTTGAGCTAGAGGCCTTCTCGATGTCAGCCCGTAGTTTGAACTTTCTTGTCAATTAATATCGGGGTCTTCAAGGAAGTGCCATGCGGCATAATTGTTAAAAGTGCTTTAGATTCATGGCCGTTTGTTATTTTGGCTAACAACGTTTGATAACGTTGAGTCAGTGTTGTGACAGAATAACAGACAATGTTATTTTCAGGTTTATTGAGGAAACAGATAAACGTCCTGAATTGTCTATTTTTATTAATTCTCTAAAAACCCGCCCGCATTGTAATTTTCCGTCAGCAATAATACTCAAAACCAGGCTCCAGGCACATTGCTTGTAGGTTTCATGTTTTTAATACAATCAGCAATGCCATAGTCCCATGATCTTTGGCCATTAATAGATATTGAGTTGTATTTGAAAACATAATAGCCATGCTGATCCTTAATATAGTTGTCAAATCGGATATTGCATTATATACAACCCACCAAAATTAAAGGCATGTGGACACTATTGGTAATCACTCATATTTATTGGCATAAACCTTATGATAACGTATAATTGGGAGAGGTTGATAGTAAATCAAACATTGTGAGAAACGGCTCCCTCTGAAGTAACGCAGTTTTCGAGAAAGAATTAATTTTACACGAATTTGATTTCGAGACCTCGGAATTAGATTTTGAGGTCCGAAATCAAGCATCTGAAAGCACACAACTTCGTTTGATAAGGGTGTGGGGTTTTGATTTCATTATTATCTCGCAACTTCGACGACCACATGAGGTCATTTCACAGGTTTGTTATTTTGTGCATATTATTATGTTGAGATACGCCAAGTAAAAGTAAGAAGACTGGTCTTTGACAATTACCATTAGTGTCTTTAACAGATTGTTTATGATAAATCAGGAAAAGGTTGGTGTAGACAAAACATCGTTTAAAACTTGTCCATAAGGAGTAATAGTGTGTACTTGCATACGTGGCCTATATATCAGTAATGCCTATAATAAAATCCATTCGCAGCCATACGGTCGCCGCGGCATAAGTATGTAAGCGTTATTTAAAAGATTAGGTTTATCCAATTTTTGTAAACCATAGGATAAGTTTGCAGTTTTCAGTTTTGTCATGGGGTTACTTGTAATAGTATAACCATGGAGTGATTAAATAAAAACAAATTTGACACCACTTACTGAGTCCACACACCCCAAAATGTGGGTGTGTGGAAAGTGGTGTCAAATTATTCTTATTATCAATCACTAGGGCCTAGTGGTAACTGGAACAGGATCGTAACCCTGACGGTGTCACTTTGGTACATGGTAGGCCAATTTTTTCACAGAAAAAAAGTAAAGGCGACATTAGCCAACTTGCGGACGTGTGGTTCGTGTCAATTATTTTCATTGTGAAAACTTTGTGAAAGTTTGTGAAAGATTTTAAAAGTGTCAACTGAAGCCCGATGTGCCAATGATTATGACCCAACATACATACATTCACACACAAAGGCCTAAAAGAAAAGCAGCTCACGAGCACACAATAGATTGGGTAACAAAATACTATTCTGTGATAAAATTTTGTTTAATTTGAATATTTTCTATAAATCTATCAATAGGCCCATTGTACAATTTTTGCTTCAGTTGGACTCGCTTGAAAAACAGCTGTCTCAATTTTTGCTTGTGTCGAAAAAAAAAAAATCACATGCACTCTCCAATATAATCGAACAACACTAACTTGAACACCGAGTTTATGTCTTTACCACGCTGGTCATTTTTGGTATTTACTCAAAATAAAAAATAAAAACTGACTTGGTCAAACGAGCAATGAAGAGCTGTTGACAGTTATAAAACATTGTGAGAAACGGCTCGATCATATAATTGATTCCGGAGACCTCAGCTGAGGTCTCGAATTCAAGCATCTGAAAGCACACAACTTGTTTCTTCCATTATACTCTGGCAACTTCGAGACGACCAATTATTGAGTTCAAATTTTACAGGTTTGTTATTTTATGCATTATGTTGAGAAACACACAGTGAGAAGACTGGTCTTTGACAATTATCAGTGTCAGTGCATTATAAAGGGATATACATTATGTTAGCCTTTCTGTTCAGTTATTGGGATATAATATGACCGACATTGAGGGGGATACAGTTGGAAACATTTTTAAACCTGCTCAGTGCTTTTCGATAGCACTCTATACCACGACCAATCCAGGGTATATGCAACAGCGATAGAACAGATGCCTCAACTGTTGTTGGTTGAAAAGTCAGTAAGTAATTGACCTATTGATGAGAGGAAGAAAGGGGGGGGGGATACCGCTTCATGTGAAGTAAAGTCACTGCTGTTCAAGTATAGGGGATAACTTTCCCATTTGCCCCAATAAATCATCAACTCTTGTTGAGGTTAACTGTAGTTTTATCGTGACAATTTTGGTATCCTATTTCGATTGAAGTGTTGAATAGTCACCCAATTGGCCTGGGGCGGATTTAACCACTAGCCCTATCTAACAAACTTGGAAACCTACCTTTCTCGCCACACCGTTTAACACATCCATTCGTGCTTTGTGGGTTTGTTTTCCTTCCACTAGACTGCTGTGATGGGCGCCGTTTTATATCATGATAAACGCAACAAATGCAGACGGTTCAAATCCAACCAAAAGCTGCTCGTCGCCACGAACGTATCTACCGTTGGTAGTGTGCATGATGTGGCATGATCACGGGGAATTAGTACATGAAACCTGAACTACTCATGCGGAAAATACAATACCGAGAACCTCTCGAACTAACTGTTGTCAACTGCCAGATCTGAACAATAACAAATAAAACTATAGAGAGCACGTACACATAGGAAGCTACGGGGATTTGTGTCGACTGTGTACAGCGTAACACCAGTGCACACCTTAACATCTGGTACAGGGAGCTCTCGTCCTCTTTATTGATATGTAAATTTCAATGACAACCATGAAAAGGAATTTTATTTGCTACAGGAAAAAATAGGCGTTTGAGTGGATGTGCCTTTGGCTGTACAACAAACTACATCCGTCATGCCCGTTCGAAACATACGAGTTTAAAACCCAGATTGATGAAACAGGGGATGATTTCCAGACTCAGTTTGCAACATGTGGCCAAGTTTGTCATAGATTAAAACTCATCCATAATGCAACATAACGGCTTTAGTGACACTGTTTAAAATGTAGGTTTTTCTGGAATAAATTAAATACATTTCTCAGGGACAGCACTCGTTCATATTGCGAAAGTGTTTATTTTGGAGTAAGGGAGTTATTGAAGAAACTTCACAGGGTCATTTTAGCATCCACTGCCAGCCAAAGTTGGCACTTCAACATCTCACTGACCTTTTTTTATTCGAAAGTTTGAGTGAAAGAAAATCATTTTGCCTCTGGTCTGTCACTGACCCGAGACCTCTGGTGCCATTGTTTGGTATCTGACAGAATGATAATTTTTAACCTTCAGTCTATATTAATAATATCAATTGTGCTCTACCATTATGAACTTGTTTGAAGTTTGGGTCAACAGAATTCCGTTCTGATAAAGTCCGGTGTCACTTTTTAAATATTGACCTCCTATATAGGATTGGTTGAGGTTTCAGAATCGATTGAGGTCTGACGAGCTGGGGGACATTAATCGTTTGAGGATATTGGGGTAAATTTGAATGATGATACAATGGTGTTAGTCAGCCATACGGCAGACTAGTGAATATACATCACAGGGGTCAATGGACCGTGTTGTGTCATGGGGGACTCCAATGGTGTGCAATGGTATCGACCTTTTTCAACCCAATCGCATACATCGAGGAAGTCGATTCTTGTTAACACATAAAAAACGAAACCTGCAATTCTAAGGAAATCTATGAATGCTCAAGACAGATGTACTTATGTAGGGTTAGATTATATTAATCTTTAAGAAGATTATAAATTTTGATCAGTATCAAAACACAGATGAAGGAATTACTAGAACCGCCGAAGCCGACGTTGGAAAAGCGCCAACACTTTATGACATTTTTTTGTCAATATTGGAATACACGAAAAAGTCCATCGGCGCACTGTACTGGAATCCTTGTCACTCGATTGATTGAACGAACATGGGCTGAATTCCACAATAATGCTTAGCAACTTCACCAAACAAATAGCAAACAAACAGCAACAACAGTTTTGTTTCAGATGTTATTTTATTATTATTATTATTTTATGTTGGGGTTCTAAAGTCGTTAAAATACGTCAAACTGCTGAATATTTGTCACATACCTTTACTCTATACCTTTCATATAAGTTTAAAAAAAAACTGTACAATCACAATAGTTCTTTATAACTAAATCATATGAAGTTGCCCGTACAACTTTATAATAGAATTATATTTAAACGGCACAAACGACTATATTCAAAATTGTATTTTAATTAGTCAGATGTTATTTTATTATTAATATTTTATGTTGGGATTCTAAGTCGTTCAAATAATTACGTCAAAGTGCTCAATATTTGTCACAAACCTTAACTCTATACCTTTTATATAAGTTCCAAAAAACCTATTACAATCACAATAGTTCAATGAAACTTCATCATTGTATTTTAGTCGGCATGTTGGTATCGCTTTCGTTTAATTACATCTTAGTCTTTATGGGTGTTTTTTTCTATAGAGATACATTATCTACATTTGTTTACCAAATTATGAATCTGAAAAGTTATGCTTCGTTAAAACTATTTAAATTATAAAAATATTGCTATATAAGTGGCTCTGGAAGACATGCTGGTGCACGAAGCGAGGGGCCTACTTGGTATCAATCAGAATGGGGAACGTTGGTGACGAGGTGTTCTTGCACTGGCACAGTCACGCATTGGTCTGCCTCAGGATGCACCACATAGGCACAAATTCATGCGCCAAACTTGTTATCGCAAATGATTTTAGACACTCAAATTCTTTTAAATAATAACGTTTTAGGTCGTGCATAATTGTGTAATGGTAACAACTTATCACAAACTGGGGCTCTGTGCTTCAACTTTTGAGGACACTTCGATAAATTTATTCTTTAAAAGTGGATAAGTGCTTCACGAAAACTGACTTCAAGTCATTTTGGGAGAAAGCACATTATTTCTATGTGTTTTTCTGGTGTAATTAGCAAAACATTCCAAACGGCTGACCGCTAAAAATTGTAAGAAATCTGAAGTGTAGTTGTACGGAATCATATTCGTTTTGTTTTCAAAAGGCTGAGAGACTTTAATATATTTTTTAAAGCCCTTTTTGCTAAGGTAGTTTATTTGTTGTGGTGCACCCCTCCGGGTCGGACTGTGTCTCAATTTCCGAGGCCCCCTCTGTCGTCGATGGTTGTCTAACCGGACATTATTCGTTTGACGAACTCTGTGGGAAAAAGTTATTTCAATCATTACTTTTTGTTACTCTTGCTGAGTTCATTGAAGCAGAATATTGTATCATTTTTTTGTTAGATAGAAATATCATACCGTATTATTTGCTTAATACCTATTCAACTATATTCCTCGTTAATATTTCATGTGGTTTTTAGGAATAATTATTGTTAAATCGTTCAACTAAACTGGCACATTAGACACACAGAGCAGCGTGTAAAGGCATATCAGTTACGAAATTTTCTTGCAAAGGGTTTATTACGTAACACTGTTAACTTGACATGGGAAATTAATTGTTCAAACATTTCTGTCAATACAATGCATAAAATTAGGCATCAACTTGAAAGGGTTGAAGGCATATATATAAATATATATAGGAATGCATGCATTTGGTTTATGGTGTTCACAATAATACCTTAAAGGGAAGGTGCACGTGTGGTAATTACTCAAAACAACATTAACTTAAAACTGACTTGGTAATGAGCATTGGAGAGCTGTTGATAGTATAAAACATTGTGGAAAACGACTCCCTCTGAAGTAACGTAGTTTTTGAGAAAGAGGTAACTTCTCACTAAAATAATAAACTAGAAGTATTTTATTCTTATCTGAAAGCACACAAATTCGTCCAACAAGGGTGTTTTTTCTTTCATAATTTTCTCGCAACTTTAATGACCGATTGAGCCCAATGTATTTTCACAGACTTGTTATTTTATGGTTATGATGGGATACACCAAGTGAGATAACTGGTCTTTGACAATTATGAAATGTGTACCTTCCCTTTAAATTTCTACCACTAGCAGCGTTGTAGTCCCAGTAGGTTAATTTCATAGACAGACTTTAAAACAACGGCACAATACAATACAAAAATGATGACTTGTTGCACATTAACTGACGCCATAAGCCTATAATTTAATGCAAATCCATTCGTTAAATGGAAATTGTTTCGTGCAACCTTGATGGTGGCGGCAGGGTAATTAAATATGCAATTAAAGGTTCATTTAACTTTTTGGACGTGCTTTTTCAGAATTGAATTATTGCATATTATAATGACCAGCCGGTGTTCTCAACGAAAGTGTAAGGGAGAAACAATTAAAGCTTAGACATAGGACATACCTGGATAATTCACCATTCCTTTTGCGTCTGTAAAAGACTTCAGTAATTTGTCAACCTCTTCCTCTGTCATTTGTTCTCCTGCAAGAAAATAGTACTCAAAGTTTTAATTAATAATAATTATTGTCAACAAGTTTTTTTCAAATTCTTAAATAAATCCGTGCGAAAGTCGTATATGAATGGAATTCAAGCAAGAAACATTGACTTAATTGAAATAACAACAATGTTAATCAATTGAATAAATCAGAAATATAAAAGCATTGTCTTTTAAATGGCTTCCCCGTCACATTCAATTTCATAAACACACACAATCCCATATTCAAATTTACGCATTTCCCCCTAATCCACTCAACCCATCTCAATCTAGAGTTTCATTTTCCAATATTATTGTTGTCATGCACACATTAACTCGTTTTTCTCATTCAAATTCCTTTCAGTCGATCTGTTTAATTTAAAGACACTGGACACCGATGGTGATAGTCAAAGACCAGTCTTCTCACTTGGTTTACCTCAACATAAAATGCATGAAATAACAAACCTGTTAAAATTTGAGCCCAATTAGTCATCGAAGTTGCGAGATAATAATGAAAGAAAAAACACCCTTGTCACAAGTTGTGTGCTTTCAGATGCTTGATTTAGAGACCTCAAATGCTAAACTTGAGGTCTCGATATCAAGTTCTTGGGAAATTACTTCTTCCTCGACAACTACTCCACTTCAGAGGGAGCTGTTTCTCAAAATGTTTTATACTACCAACCACTCCCCATTACTCATTACCAGTATGGTTTTATGCTAATAATTATTTTGAGTAATTACCAATAGTGTCCACTGCCTTTAAAGCCATCCAAGGCTACCCTTTGCCCATTCTCAAAAAGAATGTTTTGTATGTTTTACACTCATGATAAAATTGAATGGATGCCACCAGGTCTTGCTGGTGGCTTTTTAAGAAACTAAATGATCTTATTTGACCAGTGAATGCTGAACTGGTGATATTGATTTACTCCTTTTGACTGTTGCATGCCAATGAACCGGAGCAGTCCCTTTCAACACAGAAACTGAATGACCCTGTTTTAAAATGAAATTTACTTTTTGGTTGCAATTGGCTGGGAAAACCAATCAGGCTGTGATATCGAGATCGTACCTAAACTAGTGAGTACATGGCGTAGTTCCGAGGCGGGAACCAGATTATTCCGATCCCGATCAAGCATCTGTAAGCCTTCGGTGAACTCTGTTGCTGTTCCTTTGGTCTGTGCCGTCGAGAGCAGAGAAGCGTGCAGGGGCAAGAACTCGTCAAACGAAAGGCGTTTTCCTGCAGCAGAGAATACATTTTGAAGTCAACAGTTTGCCCACTGGAAAGTTTGTTACTCTGCCGAAGTAGTCAAACAAGATGCCATTGTCAAACACTTAAGATAACATTCACATTTAATTACCTTTTGTCAAATTGTTGTGCATTGGGTCAAGCAATTGCTCAAAGAATCCGATGCACATTGGCTAATAATATTTAAAGTATTCCTTCGAGTAGTCAATCTGCAAATGTGTCTTTTAACTGTAATAATTGGCAACATTACTTTCTTTTATCTTTTTATCCTGTTACATATGCGCCTAGCCTAGCCTATAAGCTGCGTTACAAAAAACGCAAATCGTCACGATAACCCAGTCTTGTAAACCCTTTCCCCCGTTCTTTAACAGTTGCACAGGTTGTCTGAACATGCTCCTTGTTACACAAGCTACTTCATTCGAGACCACACCCTTCCTATCCCGAAAGGGCAGGTATATGATTTGTCATATCACATGGTGCAGAGACATGGTCTATCCCTCCGTCGTCTTGAGAAAAACACTAAGGTTGACAGTAGGAGGGCCATGGAAGGAATAGGAGTTCAAAAATGACAGGGAGAAAATGAGGACAAGAATACAATACATCTTGAAGGATATTATTAAGAACATTAAAGAAGTGGCGCTTGGCAGGTCGCCTGGCAAATACAACAGTGAAAAACAACTACAGTACAAGAAACCAAAATAGATAAAGAGGGGGACAAAACAGAAGATGGCGAGATGAACTAAGAACAAATGGGGCAATGCTTGGCAACAAACATCTCTGGATATAAAGTGATGACTTGGTGTAGAGTCTTTCCTCCTTTTGGAGTGAAATGATCTAGTAAGAAGACCCAAGCATATTTTGTAGACCGTGTGGAGGCCACTTTAACATATTTTTCATAAACCTCTTAAGAGCTCATGCATATTATGCCCAAGAGGAAATGTATAAAAATAAATTGTTTACTGCAAATCCCCAGTAATGAAACATGAGCTGGGGCTTGGAAACTGATACTCGATGTTAAAAAAAAACATGTAGGCAAATTTATTTTAAATTCATGATTTGATTTTGTCATGAAATTTCCCATTCACTTGACATTAATTTGTAAAGTATGGTGCTAAATCCTGATCTTTACGAGACTATGCCCAGGGGAGGATTTTTGTCTTCGATTCTCATTTTGACATTTTGATGACTCGAAATGTATCTCACCAGCGAATCCTTTGGAGATTGCGTCCACTTCCGCTGCCGATGGATTGAGCCCACAGGCCCGCAGTGCATCTCCTAACTCATCGGGACCGATATTTCCATCTCCTCGCTTGTCGTATAATGCAAACTTTGTTTGAAAATCTAGTTGAATATGGATAAATAACAAAGTACGGTTAAAGACACTGGACACTATTGGTAATTGCCAAAGACCAGTCTTCTCACTTGGTGTATCTCAACTTTGCATAAAATAGTAAAACTGTGAAAATTTAAGTTGATTGGTCGTCAGAGTTGCGAGATAATAATGAACAAAAAAAACAACACCTTTTTGTTGTCACACAAAGTTGTGTGCTTTCAGATGCTTGATTTCGGGAACTCAAATTGTAAACTTGTCTTCTTTCTCGAAAACCACGTCAGTTCAGAGGGAGCAGTTTCTCACAATGTTTTATATTATCAACCTCTCCCCATTACTCGTTACCAAGTAAGGTTTTATGCTAATAATTATTTTGAGTAAATACCAATAACGTCCACTGCCTTTAAGCCATAGTTTTTTAAAAGATCAAATGACGACTATGGCAAAGATTGCGTCACCATAATGATGAATGTATGAAAAAAGAGACAAAAGTGCATTAAAACGACAATATAAAATATTATGTTAAATTAGTTGTGACGCAAGGGAAGGGCACAGAGCATGGACTTCACTGTTAAAGCCACCATTTGTATAGCTTTACGGCAGAAAGATATTGTTCCTGTCATAAATATCACATTTAAAACCAGTTTTAATTAAGATTTGTATCAAATTTGTAATATGAACATGTAGGGGTCAGTGCATCCAAAACTTATAACACAAATCTGAAAATTATACTCAACTTATCAAAATGTTCTAGTGAGTGACCAGTGTATAGTATTTTGCCTCCCAGGATAATATGACATGCAGTGTACACTCCGAGAGAGATTTAGAAGTTAATCCGAATGGATTGTTGTTTGGGACCATTTTATTTTTAGATTAAAATCCAATCTTTTAGATTTGAATTTCAAATGCTAAGGATTTATTTTTTGAATCTTAAGCAAACCACTCTTTTAAATAAAGGTATACAAGTCAAGTCACATAATCTTAAAGATGCTATGTCAGATTTTTTGCTCCAAACATTAAAAAAAAAATTTTGAGTGAATGGTATTTCATAGAGTATCACCCGCTCTAACGAAAAACAGTTTAACTTTTACTTTAAATGGTCAGGAACCATGACAAAAATTTAAAACGTTTCTTAAAAAATACAAAATTGGTCACGTGATATATTGTGGCAGGAGATTCGGTGTCCCATCCCGGGACACCGGCTCAGTCATGTTTGTCTTGTTAATGCGGAAGGGGCACCGGGCGGGCTGTTAGAATGAACCCATTTTTTCCGTAAAAGTGAAAAGGTTTTAGCATAAACTTGGTTTTGGTCCCTGCTATTTTGTTTAGAGAACAGCCATAAATACTATACATATACACAGCATAACTATACAGCAATGTGCATTATATTTGTTGAAATAGTGAAAGTGAAAAACAAACTTACCATTTAATTGTGTTTTCGAGTATGACTGAAATAAAAGGATAGAAATAGTTTATAAATTCACCATGAACGCTGTTTATAACATCCACATAAATAGTTTTATATACAAAACTGCAAGTGTAACTCACCATTTTGTGTTGTTTGCGAACACTGCACTAGTGTAGTTGGGAGCTGTCTACACACGCATACCTTATAGTGATGAAACGTGTTCGATAACAATAGATTCGATCATGCGTGACGTTACACACCCTTTGAAAACAGTCTGTCAACTACAGTACAAAGTGACTGTATGTACACTCAAAATAAAATGCGAGGTATGTTTGCGATGAATGAACACTTTGCCTCAGTATGTAGCATTGTATAATACACCTTTTTCCGGTGTCGCATGCATCTATGTCCTCTATGCAATACTATCCGGAGGACATTATTACATATGCAATAATGTCCGCCGGACGGTTTTGCATTTGCAATCGTGTCCGCCCGGACGCTGCTGCATAAACGCAATTTTGTCAGCCCGGAGTTGTGTCCGCCCCCGTGCAAAACCGTCCTTGCAGTAAATTAAACGCCCTTGTCGACGGAACACGTTCGCCATTCTTTTTTTACAAGCAGTGCATGTCATGAATGACATGGGAAATGTTCGGTCGAATGGGTATTCGCTGCAACCATAAAATACGTGAATATTCATGCTGCATATACGTAGGTTCAGTGACGCACACTCGCTTACCGACGCGCGCACATACATGTACAGTCTGTACGCCTGTACGTGGCCGCCGGATTGCATAGCCCCGGACACGATTGCATATGCAAAAGTGTCCGAAGCGAACAGTATTGCATGGCGGACACAATTGCATCTGACACCAGTAAAACCACTCAATACAACACGATCACCAGTGAATCTTTGCTAAGAAAGGATTTTTTTTTTATTTGGGGGGGGGGGGGGTAACAATTATTATCGGTCATGATGGGGCTGATCATGGATAACAATAACTACAATTAGTAGTTTTACCAACGCTATATAAAACACTGTATGTCAATGATCACCATTAACTTGTTGCCAATTTTTCGAAAGCCGATAACATAATAATATTCTGATACATTTTTGGGGCGGGCCACAAGGAGTGCGCAGTTTTCCTTGGTGCCACTTTTGGCAATGTAATTGCGCTTTAAGTTTTGTTTACAAACACGCTTTTGCTTTTATTCTACTTCAACAGGGCCTGAGATAATCATCTGGTAGTAACAGCTACTAAATCCAAATGCTTTAAAAAAAATGCTATCGAAACAGAATTTAAAGCTGCAATACATTTTTCTTCTACATTTTTCTTCTCAAATCATCAAAAAGGCTCCAGATCAGTTTGCAAGGCTAAACAACTTTAATAGGAATGAATTCCTGTTATTTTGTGAGTGTATAGTATAACCTTTAAACATGGTACACAAGAAGACGATTTATTTGAGTAATGTGATAAACATTTTTATAATCACCCTCTTTCCCCCAATGCTTGAAATCTAGACTACACTGGCAAGTATGGTAGCTTGCCTGTGTAGTCTAGATTTCAAGCTCCCAGTTAACTAAATCATACCCTGGCGGGCGCGCTTTGGCCATTCAACCGCGCGTAGTACACTATCCAAAATCAAGCACCATAGTTCAGCGACAGTTCCATTCAACCAGCCTTCCTAAAACAATCGAAAGAGGGCAGTATATATATGGAACACCAAAGAGGCATTTAATCATCGGTGATGGTCTTTTGCAACCGGTGATCAAATTTGTCATCGGTGGTGGTCCTATGCGATCGGTGATCAACTTTAGCGAGCGGTGATAAAACACGATCGGTGGTCCATTTTAGCGATCGGTCATGCATATTCATGATCGGTGATGGTATATAGCGATCGGGCATGCATATTCACGACCGTTGATGGCTTTTTGCAATCGGTGGTCAACTTTAGTGATCGGTGGTGGCTTTTTGCAATCGGTCAACTTTAGTGATCGGTGGTGGCTTTTTGCAATCGGTCAACTTCAGGGATCGGTGATGGCTTTTTGCATGCGGTCAACTTTAGTGATCGGTGGTGGCTTTTTGCGATCGGTCAACTTTAATGATCGGTGGTGGCTTTTTGCAATCGGTCAACTTTAAGGATCGGTGATGGTTTTTGCAATCGGTCAACTTAAGGGATCGGAGGTGGCTTTTTGCAATCAGTCAACTTTAGGGAATGGTGGTGGCTTTTTGCAATCGGTCACATTTTGCAACCGGTGATGGGATTTTGGGATATCCGAATTTTGCGTCCGGTCGGTGCAGGCCTACTTCAAAACCTATGATTGTGTAGATTGTGGATATTAGTTGTTGTTATTTTCTAGTTCACACCACCATGGAGGAATAAATTACACTCACCAGCGGGTTGACTGACTTGCCAAACATTTTTAGAAGAGTACCATTTTATAACTATGTAAGGGGGAACGCAACAAACATCAAATTAATCAGCTCTTTCTAAAAAGATAATAATAATAATAACAAATGGGTAGGAGAGGGTGTGGAAGGGTTATCTATGTCCCACAATTGGTTGTCGTCTTCTGGAAATGGTGTATGCCGGGGAAATACAAATATTTATATTCAGTGAAGGGAAATGTTTTTGAACAAGAGTCTCTACCGATAGTTTTGTGTGTAAGGGGAAATCTGAAATCATACAAGTAGCCCTGTGTAAACAGACCCGGAGGTGAGAACATAATGACCACACAAAAACCGTTTTGATGGAAAACACATATTATGTGCATCATGAATGTGATGGACAAACACAGACCGGGACGCACTCAACACGTTTTATAAAAGGCTAGGTAAAGTATTATACAAATATTTTCTTGTAATAAACGGAGAGGCACGTATTAATTGAATCCAAAGCGAAAAACGTACTATATAAAGTTCTTAATTTAGGGGGGGGGGGGGGGGGGGGGGGTGTATAAAAGAGTTAAATCTTATATAAAATTGAAGCTTTAAAATAAGCTTTACTCTAAACGTAATTTTGTTTTAAATTATTAATTAATCAATCGGTCAACTTCAGGGATCGGTGGTGGCTTTTTGCAATCAGTCAACTTTAGGGATCGGTGGTGGCTTTTTGCAATCGGTCAACTTTTGCAACCGGTGATGGAATTTTGGGATATCCGAATTTTGCGTCCGGTCGGTGCAGGCCTACTTCAAAACCTATGATTGTGTAGATTGTGGATATTAATTGTTGTTATTTTCTAGTTCACACCACCGTGGAGGAATAAATTACACTCACCAGCGGGTTGACTGACTTGCCAAACATTTTTAGAAGAGTACCATTTTATACCCAGATAACATACATACATTGGGCAATCAGTTATTTCAAATTATTACATTATTGCAATCAAGATTTATTAATATCTACAATTTTGGGGGAGATTTTATAGCAAAAAAAATCTCAACAAATTACATTACTTTGTCATTTTTTAATTGTTTCGACAATCTTAAGACATCCTGATGTGCCACAGCTTTGACACCCTGCCTTGAAAATTGCATATTATGACCAATGTCGGTTCAATGCCGGCCCAATGGTGGCCGTTACCAAATCAGTATTGGCACAAACAAAGTTGTTTTATACCATTATTTGCCCTTACACACAAAACTATCGGTAGAGACTCTTGTTCAAAAACATTTTCCTTCACTGAATATAAATATTTGTATTTCCCCGGCATACACCAGGGACTTTTCGTTTTCGATGACGGATGGTTCTGCGACGGTAAAGATGACATTTGGCGTCATCTGCGCATGCGTCGGCTTTGAGGACGGTCGTCCCTCAATTTCTACGACAGTACTTGGGATGAATCTTCGTTGTGCTGAAAACGACAACGTTTAGCTGAACAACCGTCGCAGAACCATCCGTCGTCGAAAACGAAAAGTCCCTACCATTTCCGGAAGACGACAACCAATTGTGGGACATAGATAACCCTTCCACACCCTCTCCTACCCATTTGTTATTATTATTATTATTATCTTTTTAGAAAGAGCTGATTAATTTGATGTTTGTTGCGTTCCCCCTTACATAGTTATAAAATGGTACTCTTCTAAAAATGTTTGGCATGTCAGTCAACCCGCTGGCGAGTGTAATTTATTCCTCCATGGTGGTGTGAACTAGAAAATAACAACAACTAATATCCACAATCTACACAATCATAGGTTTTGAAGTAGGCCTGCACCGACCGGACGCAAAATTCGGATATCCCAAAATCCCATCACCGGTTGCAAAAGTTGACCGATTGCAAAAAGCCACCACCGATCCCTAAAGTTGACTGATTGCAAAAAGCCACCTCCGATCCCTTAAGTTGACCGATTGCAAAAAGCCATCACCGATCCCTAAAGTTGACCGATTGAAAAAAGCCACCACCGATCACTACAGTTGAATGATTGCAAAAAGCCACCACCGATCACTAAAGTTGACCGCATGCAAAAAGCCATCACCGATCCCTGAAGTTGACCGATTGCAAAAAGCCATCACCGATCCCTAAAGTTGACCAACTGCAAAAAGCCACCACCGATCCCTAACGTTGACCGATTGCAAAAAGCCACCACGGATCGCTAAAGTTGACCGATTGCACAAACCCACCACCGATCACTAAAGTTGACCACCGATTGCAAAAAGCCATCAACGGTCGTGAATATGCATGACCGATCGCTATATACCATCACCGATCTTGAATATGCATGACCGATCGCTAAAATGGACCACCGATCGTGTTTTATCACCGCTCGCTAAAGTTGATCACCGATCGCATAGGACCACCACCGATGATTAAATGCCTCTTTGGCGTTCCATATATATAGTGCACTGGCAAGAGAAGAAGTGTGACTGTGACTGACTGTGAGAGGAACAGCTGCAAAAAGTAAACAACCACCAGGTTCGTGTGTTGCTGAGTTTGTGAGTAAAGTTTTAATTTTTTTAAGACATACATTAATTGTACACTCAAGACAGACGGATATATGCAGTTAATAGGATGGAGTGGTGACAGGGGGATCGGAACGCAGAGAACGCAATTTGCAGTTATATCGATATACAATACAACTATTTACAATGATACAATTACAATGCAGGTCTTTTTCATCTCGAATGCAAAATATTACATTTTAGTCACACGCCGTACACCCACGTACCCACCATATATAGAATAGGGCCTATAGTATTGTGGTCTAAAGTTCAAGATCAAGATCAAGATTCCCGTTTACCGCGAGACAATGCAAGCTCCACCGGTGACGGAAGCTCTGCAGTTTACTCACGGTGATGGTCTGTATTTTCGTCAGGCCTCCTAATCATGCTGAGAATAAAGTTTCTTGTCATAGGTTTTTATGCTCAAACATAAAATGATGAATTTTGGGTAAACCACTAGTGCATTGATTGTGCCAACAATCAAATGAGTCAAAGAAACAACATCCAACCTCGAAAATTCAGAACAAAAAAATCATCTGCTAGATTGACGTCGCTCCAATGTCATGCATAATGGCGGAGTATCTCTCGCAACGTAAAACCAAAAGGTTTCAACACCTGATAAAGTTCAAGTGTCATCGTAAAAAGGTTGGATAGATGATTTTTTTTTTTTAACATTTACTTTTTGTTTGTGAATTTTTTTCCTGTTTATCGTACTGAAAACCGATGACATTAGGATACCTAGATTGGCCCCGTGTACATACTCCGGTTCTGGCATGGGGCAGAAATTTTTTGCCTATCTCCAACAATCATCTTCTACCAGCATGTGACTATTAGCGCATCCATAGTGGTTGTAATATATCAACACTAGAGGGCGCTATTTCCACACCCCTTGTAAGCTAGTCATGAGTGACTCTGATGAATAAACGTGTAACTGGAAAAAAAGTGTATTTTTTCTGATTATTTGTTTAATATGTTTTATTTTTTTCCTGAGGATTTTCGTGCTTCCATGATGGCTGTGAGAGGCAAGGATGGGCGCTTCTACTACATTCTGAAAGAGTTTTCTTATGATGCCTTTGACAAATCAGGTACAACATTAACCCTTTATATTTACAGCCAATAATACTCTGGACAAGAACAATCTCGCATGCATACACAGACACTGTTGGTGTAAAATGCCATGCCATGCACTAGGCAGACACATAAAAGATGTTCACATCATGCCATACAGCCCCAAACACAAAGGCGTGGCATACCCTGACTGGGCCCACTAGTGTGTTAGTGGCGACTCCGCTCACTGCATTCATTTTTTCACTTGGTCTACTCTGGCCAGACCAAACTAAACAATCAGTGCAAGTGTCACAAAAAGTTAAATTAAAACAGCAGTTTTTTTTAATTACCTTTATTTGATTTTGCCAGCGTAAACTCAGAAAAGTCTTTTTGTTTGTTTTTGTTCCAGGTCGAATGAGCATATGGAAACTTTCAAAGGTTTTTGAAGGGCTGCGGGCTTCTGTAAATCTACACATCCTACCGAGACATGTGTTTGGAAAAATTTTATTATTTGTCCGAGCTCAACAGTTCACAATTTATCCCAAATTTTACACAAAGATAACGCAGAATCGGGCTGTGAATCTGGTAACAAGTCATAGCCACATTGGAAGGACCTCATTTTCTGCTGTTGAAGAGTTAGTTGATGTGCTGACTGACGAAGTACTCGCCCAGGGAAGATATCACTGTGTTGTAGTGTCTGCGGAGACTCGTCGCCCAATACCCGTTCCTTCTGAAATAGCCAACTCCATTCAAGTGATACAACCCTCAGATGGAGAGCACCCTCTTCGCGACCCAAAGTTTGTAGAAAAGTTGCCAAAATGTTTCTCAAACGCGAGAACTGTGATGCCAAGCGACACAGACCCCAACAAGCACTTAAATGCGTCAGACTATTTGCGCTATGGTTTTGACTGTGTCAGTATGGCAGCAGTTAATGGCACATTGTCCGCCTTCCGTGATGACATGGCCTACTCCAATACAAAACAGGTGTGGATAAGGTACCTCTCAGAGGCAGTGGTAGGGGAGGAGATTAGGACCTCTTGCTGGGAGGATGGTAACAACCCCCATCTTATCTGGGTGGAATTCACCAAGGGGTCAGAGGTCATTTGTCAATGCCATTTTGAGTATTACAAAGAAAACATGAAAATCACACAGGAACCCCTTCCGAGTCCCAAACTATAAAACAATTTCCTCCATGTATACACTGACTAATAGTGGCAAGTTCCACAATTAATTATAGTTAAAAACTGGATTTCTTTGGAAAGAACAGGTTATTTTGTGCAGATTAAACCATTGCTCTATTATTAACCTTAGTGTAGATCCATCATCCCCCACCCTATTTTATTTTCCTCTACTTTGCAAGTTTACTGTCGTGTTTAAATTTTAATTGAAGTTGAAAACTTCATCGTTTTAGTGTGTGTTGCTTAAAGGCAGTGGACACTATTGGTAATTGTCAAAGACTATAGCCTTCACAGTTGGTGTATCTCAACATATGCATAAAATAACAAACCTGTGAAGATTTTAGCTCAATCGGCCATCGAACTTGCGTGATAACAACCCTTGTCACACAAAGTTGTGTGCGTTTAGATGGTTGATTTCGAGACCTCAAGTTCTAAATCCGAGGTCTCAAAATCAAATTGTTTTTCATTATTTGTATGTGTGTCACATAATTTCACACATTTTTACAGACTATTTATTTACTGAAATGTTTTGATTTACTCCGTAATACATGTAACTGTTGTTATTCTTTTATGAGAGTATGGAAATAAATGTATTCTTGAATTGAATTGAATTTAACAACATTTCTTATGTAATATCCCGGAACAAAAACATTTTTTTTGCTAGGCATATCGTAGGAGGTCCTGTTTTCGAGGTGTCCCTAAAATCGTGGCAAATCTTTTACATCTCTGTGCGCGATGTAAACAGTCCCTAGATAAAAATTGTGTGGTTTTATTTGCCAAGCAAAGAGTCTCCTCTCCCTTGACCAAAACTTAGAAACACGTAAGGCTCCACTGGATATTTGCACTTGTAAATGCAAAAAGTTTGGTATTTTAGGCATTTCTACAAGGTACAAAAATATGTCATAATGTTTGAGGCCATATAAAAATATTTGCCCACCGAAAAAGTTTTATCAAACACTATTTCAATTCACAATTCATGATGATCAAATCATGTGACTGAATATTTTTCTGAGCATTCTGGAAAAAAAATACAGAGGCTTAAAGAAGCCATGTGCCTTATATCATTTTTTAATATTAATTTTGGAGATTTCTTTTTAACCCTCATATCAATATTATTATTAATATTTAAACGATCAGCTTGTTGATTCAATTATCACTGTTTATTTATACGCTTTATTATAAATTTTAAGAGAAAAAAAGGGGAAAAAAATAACTAAAAATCAGATTTGAAAGCCAATGATTATTCACACTTTTTATTAAATTATTTATTTTTGTTATTTTTTACAAATTACCATGGTAATTTTAAAATTTCATTAAAAAATATTTTGATTAAAACGAAGACAACTGCTGGCTATAGAGTCATACACAGAGTCTCAAAGAACACTTGTAGTCACTGTAGATGTTTCTTCCATGTATGGCTTCACCGGGAAACCATGCTTTCTTGTTTGCCGTGAAAACAGGAAAAACTCAAAACAAATGGGGCCAGTTGAAGTCATCGAAGATCGGTGTGTAGTGTGAACATTTCAATGTCCATCAAGTTTTAATATATGTTTGCATACTTCATATTAACAAAAGAAGGTAATTAGGGCATCGGTTGATATAAGGCATCATTATTGTTTTCCCAATTCAAAGAAAAAGGCATAATAGCGTGAAAACTGGTAAGGGGAGGATACATTCGTCAATGATTTGTTTTCAAAGCGTGGTGCATGGTAGACTTGACCGAAGTCCCAATCCCTAGTGCTCTGCATTCCCCAACCTGGACCACATTTTGACGGCGAGTGCGCACTTCTACTTTTTATGACGGGTTGTTTGATTAATATAATAGAAAGTTGGCGTGAAGGTACCTCTAACACGAGAATGGGACTTGAATCAAGTCTATGTGCATGGTGGTCGGCAGAGCGCGCTCGAGCAGCGTGACTATTTATATTGCAATACTGCCCTCTGTTGACATTTTGAAAGAGATCCTTGATCAACAACAAAAGTCAACAAAATTTTCATTCATTTTTATGCGGGTTTTCCGCAACAACACTAAAGCAACACAGCAAGAGAATAAGTCTGTCGTTTTAACTGATTCATTCTCGGGTACAATGGGTGTTAAAGAGGTACACATCGAGTATTGGTAAGTGTTGTTAGTGACATTGTATGTTGACCTAGTAGTAGGAGACGTAGTACAGTACTAGCTACTACTGTATACAGTCCCCCCAGTGCCAGTAGGCCTAGTTATTCTTATGAAAAAATGAAAGATCATCATTCATAGTCATTAGGCTAATAATTGTTCATGACCTCCATGATTAATTTAACTGTGATGTGATGATGCACGGGCACCACCATCAAACAATAAGTCAATTGACAATAGGGTTTATCGCGATTTAGAACCCCAACCAATGCTTTGTGCCATGTGGGAAGGCATATATATATGATTATTATATTATGGGGCAGTTTGCTATGCGATGTATTGTATTTGTATGTTGTCACATGAACTACTCGCGCACGCATCGCCTATATCTTTGTTTGGGTTCAACAGCGCCATCTTTTGATATTTTGCTATTGGCGATAAACCTTATGATGGCACTGGCTATATAAGTGGTGGTGTGTAGAGCTGCAAGAAATTTACGTCACACCACCACTCCCTGGCATGGCCATACCCATACATAGATATGGAATTCAAATAACTAGATCAGCCGCGCATACGCGCCGTTGCCTGTCCAGTGTCAGTTTTTGTTCACCATGGACGTGGTAACAATTTCACGTTCGGAAGGTGATGTGCAGAAAATGAACAGGGGAGATAGGCCTTTGACACGCTAAATGTCAGGTGCTCACGTCAACAACAAGTCATGTGCTGACGGCAACGCACAGAAAATGTTTACGGGAAATAGGCCATGGCGGCCCCCATGCCACAACCCGCGTATGTACACGCGACCGATCTAGTAATTCTATTCTATATCTTTCAAAGATTCTATGGGCATGGTTTGCACATGGCACGCAATCCACGCGTACACGCAGTTGCAATATGAAGGGTGAAGATTTCATGTGGTTTATTAATCTAGCTAGAATTGGGTCGAATGAAGCAAGGCTCAGTTTGTTTCTGAGTAAATTTGTTTCGAAGGTATCCTATTTCCCAAGGCCGAATAGGTCCCCCTTCTGGTCACTCACAGGTGCCGAGGGGAACAGAAGTACCCTAGTTACGTACTAAAGTTATTAAAAGCAAATCCAACAACATCTTAGGTATCGTTCGACACAGATTACAACACTACTCTTAGACCTCAAGGAACATGCATGGCACACTAGTCTTTAGGTGGATTCACTGCTGGCACATGACTGATTTGTAACAGTTCAGTTGCAGTATTAGCAGCGCACAGTACTTGTAATTTTCTTGCAGTACACACTGAATAGATCTTATGTATTTATTTATTTGTTTCTTTGATTGTACAGTGGTGGGTGAGGTTACTATCCCCGCTACAGGGAACTGCAGGACGACATCAAGCGTTCAGTCCCTGGAGCGGTTGTGGATGGCAAGGTCGGCAGGAGGTGTAAGTGAAACTTGTATTGGTATTGGAATTTGAGCCTGGAATTACATGTAGGCCACAGAGGCCATGGACTTCATTGCCCCTGCTCTTTGCCTTGGTGCCCCTTCAAACATTTCTCATTGACTTTCTCATTGGACGTGTCTCGACCAGGATTCTAACCCTATACAATGGCCTCAACCCTATGCAATGGCCTCAGTTTTCCAAAGTTCTTATTCACAAACATAACCCTTGCTGTTTTGTAACAATTACTGTCTGTTATAGTACAGCTCTTACCCAAACCTAATGGATAGTAAGCCACAAATGCAGACATACCGTAAACTCCTGATCATTATTTTATGTTGAGTTTCTACTCCATTATGGAATTCCCAATTACGCATTGACCAGACATTACATTAAAGAATGATACAATTTCATTGCAGTGTTATGGCCTAGCAGTTTTAAGAGCACTGAAATCAATCAACTGGTATTCTGATAAGCGGAGTGTGGGTTCAAGCCCAAGTTGTGACACCTGAGTTTGAGTTAGTGTTATCTTAAATCATCAAATGCTTGTGGAAGTGTCATGGCCGAGCGGTTAAAAGCACCGAATTCACCGAATCAGCAGAGTGTTGGCTCAAATCCCAGTCGTGACACCCGTGTCCTTAAGCTAAAGCGGTTGGTCTCGGGAGTTGTGTAACGCACATAAAAAACCCAGTGCACTTATCGAAAAGAGAATGAGTTTGTACATGTAAAAGGAGTAGGTCTCATAAATCAAACATTGTCCCACATACATTTCAGGAAAATCCTGTAAGTTAAAGCACTTTGAGAGCTTCTTCACTGAGTGGCGGATATGCGCGCTATAAAAAAAACCCACTCTTATTGTTATTATTATATCTTCTATTTTACAGCTTCGTTTGAAGTAACTCTGAATGGCCAGGTGTTGTTCTCTAAACTGAAAAATGGAGGATTTCCAGTCAACAAGGAGGTACGAATATTGAGGGCTTAAATTTAGTGCCAGTGGTTTAAGTAGCCGGCCAGTAAACTCATGATTGGACAAGTTCAGCGGCCTTGTTTTTGTGTTCAATTTTCTGACGGATATAATTCTGTTGATTACTGAATAATAATTGCCCATAATAATACAAGCGAGATAAATCTTCTCATTGCTACTTTTTGTGCATACACAGCTCTATGAAATTTAGCCCGAATGTTTGACATCACACTTTGAGGTTTGTGAATATCAGATACCAGCTTGACGGACGTTGCAAAATGTACCTTTGAGCATTCACTTCATAAGGAGATTCACAGTCAGTTCACATGTACACATATAACATAGTGATTAAAACAAAACAAAGCAAGCTAACACTACATTCCAGCACCAATCATAACACAGATATGGAAAGCTTACGTCACAGCACTTTATCCAATAAAATCATTGTATCCCCCAAAAAACATTGAGGCTGTAAGACCTGGGCCCAATTTCATAAAGTTGTTTAGCAGATAATCCTGCTCGGCAAAATTCTATGCTAGGCAAAATTATTTGCTAAGCAAGAATTGAGTAGGGTACCAATCACATTAATGGTAAATGTACTGTATTTGGTCTGGTAACCTATTTTTGCTCAACATGAGTTTTCTGTACTTGGCAAGTATTTTTGCTTACAGGCTTTATGAAATTGGGCCCAGTGCCCAACATGGTACCAGTCCATGTGAAATCGGGCCCAAATCACAAATTCAAATAACAGTCTGTTAGATTGTTTATGTATATTGCTTTTCTTCACCACTTCAAGAGTCAAGTGACCTAAACTTATACAAATGCTGATAATCTTAATACCATTTTGTTTCTTCTTTTGAATGACAGATCATCCGATCTATCACCGAGTACGATGGGGGAGATGTGGTACCAGTCACTCAGAGTGCTAGTGAATGCACGGTATTGTAAGACGGCAAAATAAACAGACTACCCACTGGCTACTAGAATGCATCAGACTTGTCGCAATAGACTTGTATCAAGCTTTCACAATGTTCATCCTGTTCCCAGTACACAGGGAAAGGAATCATCAATCGACCTTATGTACATGATGAGGAGGGCGCCCTCGCCTAGAGGACAAATGGAGTTTTTTCATCGGCCAGCCCTTTGCGCCGTGCGTACAAATCTGTGTATTTCCATGGTTTTGTCATCATATTACCTCTATGATGGCGGCTGGATGATGTTGATGCATAATTATTATACTGTTAACAAAATATATGATAAAGGCACTGTTTTCCAAAGCAGCCTGTTGAGGAATAAGACATCTCAAACACGATAACAGTCTTTTAAAACTTTCCTCACTCTACATTTGCATGACCTTTCAGCACTCGGACATTAGCAAACACTTGTGTCGACTGATTTAAACAACTTCAGTTGTACTTTGTTAGTTCTTGTCTTTTACTTTCTCACTCTGGTTTTTCCATATGTTTCAAGGCATGATATTCCCTCAACTTTAGTCTGGTTTGTTTTGTTGTTGCTTATGGACAAATCTGAAAAGTTGTGATTCAATAGCCTGATATGTCTATTAGAGCCTATACCACGTGTTCATGGTAGGTCAACCCTTGTACTCAATACCATTCTCCTACTTAATACCAGGAACAACGCCTGGTAATCACACAGTGTTTCTGACTCCGAGTACCTTGTCAGATCTGTCAGCCAAGTTCATACTTCCTGCGAACTATTCACTGCGAATTTGTGACATCAAAATTTATATCGAATTCGCATAAGCAGGAAGTATGAACCGGGCTTTAGTCTTAGGCTGTGTCAAAAACGACCACTTCGGCTACAGCTACGGCAAGATCAGTGCGTCATCCAGTTGAATAGGCAGACGTGTGATCAAGCCCGTAGCTGTTGCAGAAGTTGCCAGGTTTTTTTTACTTCAGGTTTTGACAACTGACTGGGATATCTTATCTTTTTTTGATGTTTTATTAAAGAAAGACTGTATGCGGTTTAAGGAGTTCTCCATTCTTAGAGGACTAGCAAAAAAAAACTATTTTTCTTCAGACAATTTATATGCATATTTATACAGTTGTGCAATTCAAACAAATAATATCTGTAAAAAAAATGAGGTGAAACGCAGTCAGTCTATATATAAGCCCAGAATAATTCTTCACTCAATGCCATTCAGGGGAAAATATGAATATGCAAAAGATATTTAACAACGTACAGCCATGTTTTTTGTGTATGCAATGTGGACTATTTCTCTCTTCCTTTGGTGACTGCTTTATACTTCTTCCTAAAAATTGTGAGAGCTCATTGATATTTAGAGAAAATCAGGAAAAATCCTGAAAAAAAACCCACCAGTGGCTGCCAGTGCTGTGTGAAGTGTATTGGAGGATGAGGTGAGGGAGCTATCCTCATAGGCCACCTTGTTGGCTTACTATGGCTCTCCTTAATTATCATCGGTCTTGTCATAGTCCCAATTACAATGTAATGGGTACTATGATAAGGCAGATGTTAAAGCCATTATACACTTTAGGCACAGAAAACAAAAAAAAGTTCACAGATTTACAAACAAATAACTTACAGGGTTTACAGAAGGTAATGGTGAAAGACTTCTCTTGATATATTATTCCATGAAATGTTTTACTTTTCTCTGTAGCATATCATTTTGGGCATGTGGCCCGGTTACAATATCTGACTTTAAAACCAAACAAATACTCTATGCATTCTTTTAGCCACATATTAAGAGCCAATTTACCCTTTGTTGTTTTCAAACTTGTCTGTCACATGACATGAAGTATCCAGCGAATGACGGGTTAAGTTGAAAAGGGAATGTCCCAAAGATTTAACCTTGATAAACAGTCTGGGGTGTCAAGTGTGTGATAGGCGAGTGTAACATCAAAGGCTTTTATAATCAGAATAGTCATATTTATACTAATTGTGTAAATTTTGCTTGAATGAAGTTCAAATAAATGTCTGATTCATAAATACATAATTTGCATTGTGCTTCATTTCGCACTGAGTAAGTTGCATAGTTTACGACGTTACTTTGTGAAGTTGCACACTGTGTAATTTTGTATCATGTGTCTATAAACCTTGGTTTTCATAAAAAAAATGAGAGTACAAATTTCAAAGCAATTGATGAAAACTGTTCATTTAGGGGTCATGAATACTAAGCAGGGTACACATAAAAGGTTCTTTTATGCCCCCCCCCCCCACCATTACGTCTCTCTCTGCCCCCCCCCCCCCCCCCCCCCCCCCCCCGTCCCTGTGAATTATGTCCCCCATATGGGAAATAAACATGGGCTGGAGAAGGATGATTCAAACATGGAGGTAGAAATAGAGAGGGGCGGTATCAGAAGAAGTTTGTACACAATTCACACATAGAAGGTATACGCTGAATAAACTGCCACAACCCCTCCCTCTACTCATGAAAATATCCGGTTAGCCTACTCCATTATGACTTTAAATATGATATACTTATATTACCATGGAGGAAAATTCTCAAGTCATACAACAAGGATTAAAGGGGATTAATGCTAGGTAATGGTTAAAATAACGTGACCCTTTTAACAAGTTCCAGTCTGACAGCTACACAATTATTGTGTAGGCCAAGTATTACGAGAGGATTATCATTTAGCAAAGTGATTATTTCACAAGTCGCCCCCAACGTTGAAAAAGAGACATCATTATAACAGTCGATTCACTTTGACAGAGTTTATATTCTGTTCTCCGTTTATGCGCGCGTGAGCGTTCCGGCTACTTTCTGTTGATCTTTATGAACGGAATACAATCTTGTGTTAATGAAAGGTAGGCACTTCAAGGAGACCTCGAATAATGACCGTCAAAAACATACAGGTGGAATATTGGTAAGTAGGGTTTAACATTAATACCGTTTTTAACGGAGAGGAGTTCAAGTTTGAATAGCGGCGTAGTGTCTCATTTTTTAAAGGAGGGTGGATCACGCGTTAAATCGGCTTATTTGAAGATTTGCATGGGATGTGTGGATCGTAAGTCGAACTATGATATTTAATTGCGGATACAGCGTGAAACGTTTTGAGAGACGTGTTTGCTCTGCGAAGACCATGTGTGGTAAGAGCCAATGCCTATCGGGCAGGTAGGCCTACATGTAGTAGCGACAACGTAACCCTCCTCCCGACGGCCGCCCTATGGAGCTCCCGACGGCCGCCCTGGTATCCCTCCGATCCTCCCGACGGCCGGCTGCTGGTCGGGAGGAGGGTTACGTTATCGCAACGATCGGGCAGGCTGGTTTAATATAAAGAGCGGGGTTGTCTTAAAAAGGTTTTCGATAGAAAGTTTCCTACGTTAGAGGCGCATACAAGTAAAAGTAGTTTAACAATGGATGTTGGATTTGGTTTTAAGACGTTTTAAGATTGTTTGTTGCAATTTCAATTACATGGAATCACTGAGAGATACAGTGAATTAAATTCATAAATGAGGCCTAATTTGTTTCCATACAAGTTATATCTCACAATAGGCCTAGGCCTAGAACAAGTCTATAGTTTCTAGAATATAATGTCATTATTAATATTTCGCACAAACTATCCCTCAAAGTTGTTTGGTTTACTTTTACACTTTTCGTTGTTATCCTTTTCTGCAAGGCAACAGCTTGGTGAAATACAAAATGGCATACTTCAAAGTAAAAAGAAAACCACACAATTTTGAATCATTGTATTCAATTTTGAATCATTATATTAAAAATAATAATGAAAGCATTTATATAGCGCCCCACAAAGAACGGAGCGCTTTACAATTTACAAAGAAACAAACAATGCAAAGACAAAGATACAAAAAACAGCACAAGCAAAAACAAAAATTGCCAGATTAAACAAATAAATGGGTTTTGAGCATATTTTTGGGCCTATTCTGAAAAATGTTTTCCCAACCATTACTAACTTCATGAATAACGCTTTATAGGTTGGAGCACCAATTTGAACCTTCTAAACGTATACAAATTATCAAAAGCCTGTCTAACAAAGGTCTACGTTAGTGGAAAAAAACGGGGGCTGGTCATCTCGCCACCTAGCAAGCGCGCCACCAACAAAGTCGCCCCCTGCAAAGTCGCCCCCTGCAAAGTCGCCCCCTAACCGGCTCGCCCGAGTTGTTACAAAGTCGCCCCTGACAATGTCGCCCCCTGACCATGTCGCCCCCAGCCAATGTCGCCCCCTAGCAAAGTCGCCCCCCGGAAAATAGTTAGGATTAGGGTTAGGGTTAGGTTTAGGGTTAGGGTTAGGGTTAGACCTTCCACAAGCACATTACTTCATACAGAATTTTTTCTGAAAATGTTTTAACTATATTTTTTTACCATAATTATTGTAGCCTTAATTATTTTCCGAACAACATCTGGGGGCGACTTTGCTAGGGGGAGACATTGGCTGGGGGCGACATTGTCAGGGGGCGACTTTGCTAGGGGGCGACATTGTTTGGGGGGCGACATTGCCAGGGGGGCGACTTTGTTTTAACCCGGGCGAGCCGGGTAGGGGGCGACTTTGCAGGGGGCGAGATGACCAGCATTAAAAAAAAAACTAAAATAGCGGATGATTTCACAAAGTCAAAGTAATCTATATTTTATGTACTTTTTAAATTTTAATCAGTGGAGGCTGAGGGTATTTTCCCCGCTTCAATTACCTGGTGGATGACCTTCGTGCATCAGTTCCTGAGGCAGTGGTCAAAGGTCAAGTTGGTAGAACAGGTCAGTTTCATAAAAGGCTGTTCAATGTTGTTGTTGTTGTTGTTGCTGTTGTTTTAATTAATAAAAGTGTAACTTAATATATGCAATAACACATCAAACCAATCTAAAATAATGCTACAGTTGCTCGGTCTGATTCTTAAATAAAACATATATCCTTAAGAGAAATAAAAGTTCACAGATTTACAAATAATTTACAGGGTTTACAGAAGGTAATAATGAAAGACTTCTCTTGAAATATTAGTCCATGAAATGCTTTACTTTTTGAGAAAACAGTAAAACAATATAAATTCTCGTTAGCGAGAATTAGGGATAAGGCAAACAAGAGTGGGTTTTCCCGTTATTTTCTCCCGACTCCGATGACCGATTGAGCCTAAATTTTCACAGGTTTGTTGTTTTATATAAGTTGTGATACACGAAGTGTGGGACTTGGACAATACTGTTTACTGAAAGTGTATACCTTTAATGGTAATGTCTTTAAAGTGTTAATGAGTAATTTTAAATTTGTTATTTTTCATTTTAGTGGAATAACCTACCCATTCAAAGCCCTATATAGGTACTCAAAATTAAAACATCAAAAGACATAAAATGTCAATGAATCATTTTAAAATCTATATTATGTAAATTTTCATTTTAAAGGATTTGGGTACTCTTGTTCAAAATGTCCACAGATTTACATTAAACTTACAGGGTTTGAAGATAATGATAGCGGAAAGCTTCCCTTCAAATATTACTTACTGAGGTGCTGTAGTATTTGAGAAATGAGTAAAACAATGTCATGAAAATACGTTTGTAAATGATTAAAATAATTTTCGTCTCACGAGACGAAAATTATTTTCATGACGTTGTTTTACTCATTTCCCCCAAACTACAGCACCTCAGCACATAGTATTTCCAGGGAAGCTTTCTACTATCATTATCTTCAAACTGTGTAAGTTGAGTGTAAATCTGTGCACATTGTGTTTTTCGTCCTACAAAAGTTACATATACCCTTTAATGAGCCTACCTATCTAAATAAAGCCCAAAGTACTCAACATTGAAACATTTATAGACATAAAATGTCAATGCATCGTATTTAAATCTATACATTTGATGAAGTAACCTGATTATTGAAAGCTTTAAGTGCTCAAAAAATAAATCATTAATTGACAAATTAATGATTGACAAAATGCTGACTATATTATTTTGACTGATTGTTATCAAATAATAACCCTCTTTTTCTATGTGTGATTTGTTCAGCTTCATTTGAAGTATTCCTAAATGGCCAGTTGTTGTACTCCAAACTGGAGAATGGTAGATTTCCAAATAATTTTGAGGTAAGAGTTTGTTTGGTAATTATTTTACGTTAAAGGTATGTTGTGTGATTGTTTAAAACTAAATTCTGCAAGATTTGTTATGTTTGTTTTAATGCATTTATTGAAAAGGCTCATGGGCTGGTGATAGAACTTGTGTTTGATATTGTTTATTATAAAAGGAAAGTACTGTACAGTTGTACTACAGTGGTGAAATTTCTTGTTTTAAATCTGATGATCATTGATGCATTCTTGCTTTTCATGCTCTGTTTTTATACATGGCTCAAATTTTGGGTAACATTCCCCAAGACTGAACAGCGCAAAAGTTTTCCCAAGCCATAACTTATTTTACAAGACCAAAATCTCACTTAGAAAGAACTTTCCACAAAGTGTAACATGAAAAGTGTTTCATTTTGAAAAAGTGCAACAAGAGAAGATTTATCTCATTTGTCTTATGGGTAATTGTTTTTCTTGTAGGCCTATATTTTAACTCTCAAAACGTTTTTTACCAGACTCAAAAGTCATCATAATTTGTTTATGTTAAAGGCATGGACACTATTGGTAATTACTAAAAAAAAATAACGGGGCAATTGAGAGCTGTTGATAGTATAAAACATTGTGAGAAACAGCTCCCTCTCAAGTAACGTAGTTTTTGAGAAAGAAGTAATTTCTCACTAAAACATTCAAGACCTCGAGATGAGGTCTCAATTCAAGGTATCTGAAAGCACATAACATAGTTTTTTTTTTTTCATTCATTATTCTATCAAAACTTAGACAACCAATTGAGTTCAAAGTTTCACAAGTTTGTTATTTTATGCATAGTTGAGATACTCTTTGACAATTACCAAAGGTGGCCAGTGCCTTTAAAGGCAGTGGACACTATTGGTAATTACTCAAAATAATTATTGGCATAAAACATTACTTGGTGACGAGTGATGGGGAGAGGTTGATGGTATAAAACATTGTGAGAAACGGCTCCCTCTGAAGTGCCATAGTTTTCGAGAAAGAAGTAATTTTCCACGAATTTGATTTCGAGACCTCAGATTTAGAACTTGAGGTCTCGAAATCAACCATCTAAACGCACCCAACTTGGTGTGCAAGGGTTATTTTTCTTATTTCTTATCTCGAAACTTTGATGACCGATTGAGCTCAAATTTTCACAGGTTTGTTTTTTTATGCATATGTTGAGACACACAAACTGTGAAGGCTAGTCTTTGGCAATTACCAATAGTGTCCACTGTCTTTAGAGGCAGGGTATTACTTTTGGTAATTTACAAAAACTAATGACTATCTATAAAAAGAGCACTGAAAAGCTCCTGATATTATATATTAGAAATGAATCCCTTTTTTCAGAAGAAAATGTAATCTGGAAAAGGCTTCAGGCATGAAGCCTTCTCAGGCAGCTTGAAAGCACACAATTCTATGCAGTGAGGGTTGTTAAAGGCAGTGGACACTGTTGGTAATTGTCAAACCCACAACCTTGTGATTGCAAGTCCTGCAAACTAACCACTTGACCATGGTGATATTTAATATAGTAAAGCATTTTCCTTTTGTATAACATTTTAACTGAGAAGGTAGTTTGTATCTGATTTATCTTCACAGATTGTCGATGCCATAAAGAAATACAGCGGGGAGGGAAATGTCAAATCTATTGCAATCAACCAGACAAGGACTTGCAGTCTTCTGTAAAAAGAAAACCCAAATGGCAAAATAATTGGATGTACACAGCACTATACAGACACTAGCCACAATGCTAGACTTGTGGACAGGTCGTTAAGGGTCTGCCACTTTGAGATAGTCGAGTTGTGTGTTCTCAGTTGCTCTGCGAACTGCTGGCTGCCGACTTCTACTAATTGGACCGTAGTCGTGAGAGCTGTAGTCTCGCGGGGCCAGCAGTCTCGCGAGAATATCGCAGGGAGATTGGAATAGAGTCGGAACGCTATAGCTATCACTACGACAGACATTTAACGACTTGTCCACAAGTCTACCACAATGCTAAATATTATTATTAGTGATTACATAACTCAAGGTTTTTATCTAGGTCCGTATTGAGAAGTGATTGAAGGTAGAAATACATAAAGGGGTTGTAGGAAGAAGAAAAAAGAAGCTTATTATAATATTACAAACCCTAATGATGCCCAGCCCGAGATGCCCAGATGAGATTATCAATAAGGCCTACAAGAGGTATTAGCATCAATCTGATAATTTTGAAGTTTTTCCAATTGTTTCATGCCCACAATGTTTTATCTCATAAAAAATACACCAATATAGCAAACGGAAAAGTGCTGAATTCTCAAATAGAAACTACAGGTTTAGAAAGAAAAGTATAGAAAGAAAAGTTTTCTGCCGGATGTTAGTTAATTATTTATTTCATTTTTGGCCAGAGAACTGACTAACCATGGCTTCAATTTGTTGTTTGTTTTGAAAGAGAAAGCTGACTATTTGGAGTATATGCCTGTCATTGTTTTTGACAGAACTCGGGAAAGTGCTGAGTATTAAGTGCTAACACATAATGGGTAAAAGTAACATTAATTTCTTAGAGTCACTGTGGAACATGTGCTGAGATAATTGTATGTGGTGCACTTAAAATAATTAGATGAAATTAGATTATAATTAATATTCTTCATTCTCGATGCAAATTTCCATCTATTATTTGGATGTTCTTTCCTGTTTTGATTTATGTAAGTTCAACTTCAATCTGTTGACGCCAATAATGAGTTCTGTGGACCAGTTGTAATCAACTGGTCTTGTTTGAGTATGCCTCATTTGTTAGCCTTGAAGGTCACAGGAGAGTGGCCTCTCAATAAGGTTTCCATTATGGATACAGCTCAGCATCAGCCCTTCCAGAGAAAGCAGGAAAACTCATTTAAACACATTTAAAGGTGAAAATGGCTCAAAGAAGCTACTGTCAACATGGAATCATTTTCTAGCCACTTTTTTTCTGGTTTGTTAGTCAAATTTTTGTTAAAGGAAAAAGAGCAGTCCTTTTAAAAATTGGCCTGATGAGAATAGATGGAAAAATACATGTGGTTATTTAACAAAATGTAAGGGAATTCTTAAAATGGGTGCATCTGCTGGGAGGTGTTGCAACATCACCGCTCAAATCATGATTAATGTTCAGTAGGGGATCAGGGATAAAACATTATTATTCGGTTTTACTCTCACAACGCTGTGTGCTCACAACAATTGTATACTCGGTACTTTCCCAAATACCACTGTCGGGCATATTACTTGGATGGGATTTGAACCCACAACCTTTGCAATTCTAGAGCAGTGTCTTACCAACTAGACTACCGAGATTGCCCAGAGCATATAGAGGCAGTTGGAATCCAATATTTTATCAGCAGGTACCGCAAAGTTGGATGTACATGTTAAATTTGCATCGGGGATAAAGAATTTTATTTGGTTTACCCTCACAACAATGTGTGCAAGAACTATGTAATTAGAATTTTCCCCAAGTTCTGTGGATATATGACATTAAAAAAAAAAAATATTGTAAAAAAAAAAACCTACATTGAAATGGTGTTTGGGGAATAACACCAGTGGTATGAAGTCACAACGGATTATTGTATCAGTACCATACATATGTACATACAGCTATCTTGCTATTATTACAAAATGCACTATTTTGCCCCTAAATGTCCATCATTAACACTATTAGGCAATTATGTTTTAGCACCAAGGGACAGTTCATGGCAACACCGCTGAAGCGTAGCACTACGCAATATTTGAGTACTCTCTGTTTTAATTAGTTGTTGCATTTTTTTACGTGACACCAATAAACCAGCGAATGATGGGCTATGTGGAAACAGGGGAAAGCCCTGCAATGTATCCTTGATAAATAATCTGGCAATTCGTGTAATGTAAAAAAGGAAGGACAACATTTGATTTAAATATTTTCTTAAAACTTGTGTTCAGTAAAAATTCTTGCAAATGTGAAAGTATTAAGTAATATACCACAAGGGAAACTAAGGGTGTGTTCACTTAGCTTCCCTTGGTCGACCCCGGTCTGCCCCGGTACGTTCGCATAGCTCTGATGGGCTCACCTGGTGCCCTGCTTGTGGAGTGGGTCACTTGGGGCTGGGCCGAGGTGCATGACGACACCATGAGAGGGTGAGTGATCGTTCGATTAGCTCTTGTTAGGGGCTCACCCGAGTGAGCACCGCGGGGACGACCCAGGGAAGCTAATCGATTGCACCCTAAGTGTACACCATGTAGGGTTGAACAAAGAACAATTGACTAGAGTGGGATTTGAACCTGTGACTGCTGGATTAACGTGCCAGTGCTCTACCAACTGAGCTATCTAGCCCCAATGTTGACAGTTGCCCTTATTTGTCAAACATCTTTCCCTTAAGATGATCCCTCTACTGCTGCTTTCCAGGTTGTACCATGAACTAGGGTGTGATCCTAGCCCTATGTAGGACTCTTCCTCGGTACACAGATACAGAGTCCTAACCATTAAGTCCCGTTTCTGGGGCGTGAAGAATATATGATGATCAAAAGCCACCACAGAAAATATATGTTGCCATGGAATGTGAATCTGTTGAAATTAGTGGTTTCTTGCAGGTAAGATTTGAGTTATGAAGCTTTGAAAATGTTCCGCCCCAGAAATGTACCCTGATATCCAGGACGTCATTGGAGTACAATACAAAAGTGTAAGACCACCAGGGCTAGGTGTGATCCCTAGCAGCAGTTACAGGATTATTTGCTTCTGACTGGCACCCCTGAACAAAGATATTGACACACTAGGGAGACAACCAATATCAAGTATAGACATCGCAGTTGGTAGAGCAATAGCAGGAGGTCTCTGGTTCAAGTCCTGCTCTAGTCAATTAGTCTTTGTCCAACCCCAAATTATGTAAAATTGAAAGTAGGTTAATATATGCATTGACGTACAGCATCCAAATTGAATTACTGTAACTGAATGCGTGTAAACCTCACGTTGTTCATCAGTAAAAGAGGAGATCCAAGGTCGAGAGAATTGTAATTTTTACAGGTTTCTGGAAAAATGAGTAAATCACAAAACTGAATTTAACCTTGGGGACCCACTTTAAAAGCCTTTTGTTCATAAAGAAGTCGGTTCTCAAAGCCTTGAAGAAATTACAGCTTTATTAACAATGGGCAGGTTGCAAATGGGTAGTCCGTAATGCTGGTTCAGGGAAAATATTGTACAAATTATTTAGTATGAGAAAATTGTTATATTATTGCTTGAGGTCAATAAAATAAATAATAATATAATTATGTGCATTATTGTCCTGTGGTTGAAATGAAAGAAATAATTGTTGCCAAGGAGACAAAAACCTGTTGTTATGCAAATAAATTATTTGAGAGCAGAAATTATTTAACACCGCATGATTGACCGTTACTGCCATGTCAAGGTTGGGCTTTACCCACAAAAAATATTTTTTCAAAAATCATGAAAAATTCACTTACGCGTTGCTTGCCAAAAAAATAGGCTGCATATTGCTTAATAACCTCTACTTATTAAGGCTGGTCTCCCTCCAAGCAATGGCCACAAGTATTTCATGCAAGTTTCCTATCGTCACAGCAGGAATAATTCATGTACGCTTTTGCTTATCACACAAAATAGCAATGCTTTTGTGTTTGAAGCAGAGTCACGCTGGCAAACAGTTGCTTTGTTTACCAGAGTTGAATGCACCTATGAGAAACCCCAAACTTGTCCAATCTTTCTACAATGCTGCAAACAATATGTCATTGTACTTTACTCTTTTTTTTGTTTAAAGGTATAGGGTTGATTGTTTTTTATCAACGCATTTTGCTTTTTGTTTAGTATTTACCAATCAATCCCTTAACCTTAACCTTATTTTTCTCTTAAAACATGTATTTAACTAGGTTTTTTTTTACTGATTTGTCTGCATTGTTTATTTAATTTCAAAAGATTTTGTTTCAAATAAATGTTGGTTAGTTTGTGATTCTGTTAATAATTGTGTTTTTATTCTTCCCAATCCTGTATAATAGGTTTTCCTGGCCAATTTCAGCAAAACTCATTTAACTTCATTGACACACTTTCGTTTTCATGCACACTTGATTTCATTTTTTTCATTCAGATCACCTCCGTTCATTCTATTTCATTTACAGGCATTCATGATTAAATTTTGACCAATCTGAAGTAAAATTTTACGCTTGATGAAAATAAAAGCTCGACCAACTATTGTTGCTAGCTTTTATGAAATTTAATAACAAGTCTTGCAGCCTAATGAAATTAATCTTGACTTCTTTTACCAATGAATGCTAAATTAGTGAAACTGAATTATGCTGATTCATGGGAGCATTCATTTTCAACCAAAATGAACGAGTCGGATGTAGGCACTGTATACTTGGTACTGTTTACCTGCGATCCCAGCTTGTTCATGGGAGAAATCTGAATGGTTTGATAAAAGATGAAATGCACAAGAGCTTTGTCTTTTAAGCTTTACATACCTGTAAAATGTGGGATTGAGAACAAAAGAAGTCCACATTATGGGACTTGAAAGAAACACTATGTGGACTTGAAACACTACGTGGACTTGAAACACTGTGAACGTGAAACACTGTGTGGACTTAAAACACTATGTGGATTGAAACACTATTATGGACTTGAAACACTATGTGGACTTGAAACACTGTGGATTTTAAACACTATGTGGATTTGAAACACTATGTGGATTTGAAACACTATTTGGACTTGAAACACTATTTGGACTTGAAACACTATGTGGACTTGAAACACTACGTGGACTTGAAACACTGTGTGGGCTTGAAACACGGTGTGGACTTGAAACACTATGTGGATTTGAAACACTATGTAGACTTGAAACACTATGTGGACTTGAAACACTATGTGGACTTGAAACACTATGTGGACTTGTACACGTCCAACTAGTGTTTTTTTTAGTTTTGATGAATGTCCACAAATGGAAGGTATACAACAAAGAGCTATGTGAATTTTACATGGGCTATCTAAAGGATATATGGGCAAAAAATAATATGGAAATAACCTCAAATAATTTGTGGCTAATTGCTTTGTACCTGGCTTGCATTGTTGCTGATGAGAGGATTACATGTACCACCATGTATTTTCTATTACAATTGTGTATTTTCAATTAGGTTTATTGAATTTTGTTCAATAAATCATTCAAATGTTGTCAAAGACCAGAATTTGCACTTGATATGACCCAAAATAAAACCTGTTGAAGCTTAAGCTGTCAGTCACTATATTTCAAAGAAAGCGCACTTATCTACCAAACAAGGTACTCAAAGTATATACAAACTTTCAGAAACGGCTTTAAGTCCCATCCAAAGGACGAAGCAATGGTTAAGTGTCATGGCTAAGGATTCACACGCACTAGTCACACACACACAAAAAAGTGAACAACTCAAACATTGTTGCACAACAATGGATTTTGGACTGAATCAAAAATTAATTGTACCTTTTTCTCCAACAGCCCTCAAGAAAGACTGCTAGGGTCGAAACGTCAGTCCCTTAACTGTTTTTTTCCCTTTTTTACTCGAACACTATACAATTTCAAGGAAATTATTTCAAGGGAAGTTCCCAATTATAACCATCTTTACACTTTATAAGCTTGGTGTCATTACTCACTATTTTGACAAGAGGCACGTATCCCAAAGTGACAAACTATTGATTAATATATCTCAATAATTGCATTTTGTGTTTTCAGGAGGAGCAATTAACACACCCCAAGGATGCGTAAAACAGCAGAAATGTAGGTCAAATTGATTATATTGGTTTTTGTTTTGAAGAACCACATGTCAGTGTGCAGGTGACCACATCACATTATGTGACATACACGTATCTTTCATTTGTGCAAACACATAATTTCGATTGATGTATAAGTAGGTCATCTCTAGGTTATCATTGAATGATTTACAAATAACAATAAGCCAATATTATTTAAAAACTAGTTAGTCAATAGAGAGGTTGCAGTTTTACAAAATAATTGTAAAGAATCACTTTAGATATCTCCAACTGCAAACCTTGACTTAAGTGTTGCAGGTTTGCAGTAAAGCTAAGCACGGTGTAAAATGTAAATCATAATTGAGCCTTTTGACATTTGGTTCTGTGGCTCTTCGAAAAAAACAGTAACAAAATCTGTGAACATTTATAGCTCCAATTTGATGAAAACTATAGTCACCATAAAGAGGGTATCTTAAGGAGTAACCCAACTCGATTCACGCAAACAGGAAAGACAAAGTCACACGACAAATCCCTGAATATAACTTTTTACTTTCTACTAAGCAAAAATACTGTCAATCCATTTCCAAAATACTGGTAAACACGTCACTGTCAACTTAACTGGGGTTTGTACCTCACAGTATCTGATGCTCTTGCATCTTGCATTATACGAGTAGAACCAAGACTTCAACATTCAATCACACACTATCAAAGATTCAGAAAATTGTCAAAGACCAGTCTTCTCACTTGGTGTATATCAACATATGCATAAATTAACAAACCTGTGAAGTTTGAGCTCGATTGGTTGTCAAAGTTGCGAGATAACTATGAAAGAAAAAAACACCCTTGTCACAGGAAGTTGTGTGCTTTCAGATGCTTGATTTCGAGACCTCACATTCTAAATCTGAGGTCTCGAAATCAAATTTGTGGAAAATTACTTCTTTCTCAAAAACTACATTACTTCAGATGGAGCCGTTACTCACAATGTATTTTTGCTATCAACCTCTCCCCATTACACTCATTACCAAGTAAGGTTTTATGCTAATAAATATTTTGAGTAATTTCCAATAGTGTCCACTGCCTTTAATGAATGGCTTTGCTAGGAAGGTGCTACAGCCATATATACACGTCTTGTTCCCTGGACACCATTATGACAAAACCAGTAGCTAAAATAAAGGGGCAGACTATTTTTCCAAGTATCAGAATGGTCCCTGTAGATCAATGAATAAGAGACCCCCCCCCCAATAAAATTTTTTAAAAACTTGCACAGCAAATTATTTCGGTCACCATTATTAAGCATTGCATGAAGTGTTCTGTTGGTGTGAATGGATCTTTCAGCTGCAAAACCTTTTCACTAGAGTCCCGAACCCAAGTTAAGTTGACAGTTAAACTATACAGTGTGTGACATCCAATTTTTGTTTAAGGTAATTTACAATAATATGTTACAAGGTGTAAACTCTTAATAACATCGAGGTTGTCAATTAAAAACACTTCTGTAGTTACAGAGTTTAATTAAAACACTAAAGTTAAAAAATACAACCACTTTTAAAAAGATTGTTAAAACACATGCCACACTGGTAATACACTTCCACCTAATAAACAAATCTCTAATTCATGATAAAAAAAAATAAATAAATAAAAAAAAACATTATTTGGCAATTAGTCCCCACTGCTTTTTCATGTGTGCTCTATAAATACCCTTTTTATGAATTGCCAGTTCTTTTTTTAAACATTAATTTTAAGTAATCCACTTTGAGGGGGAGGCCTCAGTGTTGTAGGTCTCCCCACCGCACCCAAGACCTCCCCATCGAGACCGAGACTTAGACAAGTTCGACCGAGACCAGCCCTCCGAGACCATGACATTTTGTAGTTCGAAGGGGAGACCAAGACCACAGTGGGGAGTTCTCGACTAAAACACCTACTCCAAAATGACAAATAAATTGTTTTAGAATGGATTTTACTTAACAATAGACTTATCGTAGACAAGACTTTTATGTCGTTGCAACCTCCTTCCACTTCCCTATTTCTGACAATGGTACATTAACTTCTTAATTTATATTCACGAAAAGGGAGCTGAATTGACAGGTCTTTTAACCGTTGAGTGTCAACAAACTTTTATTATGTTGCAGCCATATTGATTATCTCCCAATGAAATCAATATAACCAAACCGAGGCTGGAAGGACGAGTAGTCTGGCTTCTTTTTTGTACAACGAAAACTAGGCATTGGATTCAAGGAACACGCTTTGCCACGAGACCAAGCTTCACCTGACTCATAGTCCTTTCAAGACCAATGCTTACACAAACAACAAAGCACAAAACATCACCAGGAAATTAGTGAATACTCAAAAACTCAATCTCATGCCAGTCCTAATTTGAAATAAACCCCCAAAAATGATGAGTAACCACGACAGCACTGATGGGTTTACATACTTGAATAGCTGAATGCTTTGACAACGCCATAATCTGAAGGGAAACATGAATGAAGGCCAATCAATATCTTCTGTATTATATATATAAGCACAATGATATGAAAGCACGAATTGAGGTCAAGTACCTGTACGGGAAGCCCAAATCTAGTTTTCGGTAGAGTAAGCCATTTCCAATCCTGAAAATTTATTATATCATATGAGGCCATATTTAAAGAGTTTTTCCCCTAATAAATACTCTCATTTAAGCTCTATTGAAAAACGAGTGGATCAACAAAATGTCATTTGACCTTCGAGCCCCTCTTCAAGTGAAAAGAGCAAAAGCAGTTTACGCTTTGTCAGGGATTTGTGCATAATAATATCTGGCTTATTTAAATTAATAATAATAAAGACTTGAAATGCGCACATATCCACCCTGCTGGGTGTTCCAGGTGCAAAATTGATTGCAGCAATTGTAATAACAACTTTTGTAAGGTATTTTTTTCCCTGACTTGAACACTATTTCAGGTGTATGTATTTCTCTTGAGGATTGGTACAGTCAAGTTTCACATTGAAACATATCGGTCCATGTCATTTTTGCAAACTCTGCCCGTCTTCTCAAATAACTGACTTTAGCTGTAGCCTACCTTCACCACTGATGAATTGTTTTCTGAGATTCTCAGTGCTATATCGTATCCTTCAAATAAATTGAAAACCAAATTTGTTCCACACTTTATTTGAGTAAAACCGATGTAACAAATAACTGCATGTTAACATAATTTTGTTCAGCACAAGGACACGTCAAAACATTCTGTGTGCAGAGATTTTATGTAGTTTTGAGACATAATTAATATATAAACAGGAAAACCTTCAAGAAGTACAGTTTTTTAATTAGAGAGGCCTTTCTCATTAATTGGTTTGTTCAATGCTCTCTGGAGAAACCTTATGCTGGATTATGTATTATTAACCGTAAAGGCCCGGTCCCACCGCAGCGATAACGACAACGATAACGACGCAAAGAGACCAATACAATGCGTTCTCTTTGTGTCACGATCATTCTCGTTATCGCTGCAGTGTGACTCGGCCTGTATGCCTTTCTTTCACTCAATAATTGTATGCAGTTTCTATTAATACCAGAGCCATACAGTTCAAAAATGACATAGTGCAATTTAATATGCTTTGGTGTGTGTGACCAGCTTTTCAATTTGGATCACAAAGCAAGTACTGCATGCCATAAGTACATCAAGCACAGCTTTATACCTCTAGTCAACAATCAAACCTCGTTGAGCAAATTGCTATACTAAGGTTCTGCTTATATAGAGAGTCTTGAATCTCATTTCTGTTTCTTTATTCTGCTGTTCCTTATCACAATGTTCCTGTCACGGTAATTGGGCTGGTCCCAGGGATCTTGTTATAATGAGAGTAGACTGTAGTGATTTTTTAAGATGACGGCATAAGCCATAGTGTTCAGCTAAATAGAGGGACGCCAGTGTAGTTTCCTTTTTGACACCTGTTTTTCCCCGTCTTTTGCATCCAATTGGTTGCCCACTCTACTTTCCAAGATCTTGGCCGCGGCACTTGTTAAAATTCTCACTTCTGCTTGAGTTCTATCAGCAATTAGGAAACAAAGCCTGATATGAAAGAAAGGATTGGAAAAACAACTCCCCTATTTTGACCTGAATAGAGTCCTGGTTATTATCAAATACACGCTCATTTCTCATTATGCAGACTTTCTGAAAGCTAACATGATGATGGTTCCATGGTAACCTTTTTTTATACGAGTATTGAGTCAAAACATTTATCATTCGATAAGAGATATAAAAATGCCAAGACGTTTTACAGCAAGTTAGAATTGGTGACTAGAGTTTATAACTAGACTTGACCATAGTAAATCTAGTTAACTCTAGCCGAACGCCACATTGTTTAAACCATGGTTTGACTAGCAAGCCTGTATGTGTTGTTTCTGAAAGGGCAAGGGCACCGTGCATATTCTCCTTGGGCAAAGGGCACCTTATTAAGAATCTGTAAATTTCTGTTCCGTAAAAATAATTTGTAATTGGATCAGCCTAACCCAGGAGCACTGATTATCTAACCAATCTTTCAAATAACATCACAATTAATTGGAGAAACAGTAGATTTAGGTCAACATGAGTATACGTTGTCTTTGCATTCAGATAGGTAATGAACCATTGTCCAAAGTTTAAAAATAATAGATATGATTTTCATCAGATATGATTTTCATGTATCAAATGAGATAAAATTGTAACGGCACCATCCTCATCATAGACAATGGCTTTTTGAAAACAAGCATGCAGTACTAGGGTGTCCCGGTTCACAACAATTTCATAAGTCTACAGTAGGCAAGTCCTGTGTTAGTATATACAGCTTTCCAGAGTCCGCTACTGGACCCCTAAATCTTAGGCCGAAAATTGTTTATTCCTTCTAAATAAGCGCAGAGGTTTAACAGAATTTACATGCCTGAGCTTCACACTCGACTCACAGTGGGCGGTCTGAATCTTAGTAGATAAATAATCCAGAAGTGTGTATAATGTGTCATGATCATCACACATACATAGTGGCCAAGTCGATTTGCCCTGCATGATGCAAAAACAGAGAGAGCATAATCTTGCTGTAGCAAGTCAGAGTTTTTAGTTTCCAGTTTGAAAAAAAAAAATTAATGGAAAACAAAAAAAGTTTATTCTTTTGGCACATTTTCTAGCACGCAATCCCAAAATTCTCAACAGAAGAAAAAAAAAAAAAAAACGATTACCATATCTTCTTCTTTATTACTACAAGATCTGTTCAGCTAGAATTCTGAAATCACAACTTCAAGTTTTAGTTAAAATAAAATAAGCCTTCAATTTACAGCAACTGTGGAACAACATGAACAATCCATGCCTACATTATGAATGGTTTGTTAGATTTTGTTCAAATATTCGTTTGAGAACATTATTTTTGGTGTGGGGTTTAAAATAACCCTATCAAAATTATAAAGAGAACACAATGTCATCTGACAGGCATACTTTATATGGATCTGTTGGGTTATAATGTGTTGAACGATAAATTTGAAGAAACCAAATGATCCATGTACAATGTACATCAACTTTTTTTCTGACTAACAATTCTGAAATAGATTTTCAACCATGTAATAAAAAATTATAAAATAACTTGTAAACAAGATTTGTTTCAACATTTACAAAATTCTTTTCTTAACTTGTCATGAATTTTCAAATTACAAACTTTTTCTCCTGCGAAAAAGGAAGTTACATTTAAAAACAAATCTCACAAAATTCTTTTCTTATCTTGTCATGAATTTTTAAATTACAAACTTTTTTTCCTGCGAAAAAGGAAGTTTATCTCAGACACATGTAAGGCATAGATTGATCAGCTTGCACCACAGGGAACATTGGAATATACACTTTGGAAATAAAGCAACCTTACAAGGGAATAATAATAATGGCCAAAACAGCTGTATTTTTTTAGAATTTTCTTTTTTAAAATCTCCCCTACAGAATGTATTTACAAGAAGTAAAAGACTTCACTTTTATACAACTATAATATAAAGAAGATGCGTATCACAGAAACCCGTACAATGTATGTGCTCCATCATAAATCCACTTATTCATGCATTTTAAATGCACTGTCCATAATCAACACCTGTCTGTAATGTAACCTTCAATTGCTATTATTTCTAGTATGAAAGGAAAGTATTATATTTCTAAGGTAAGGTATGAAATTGGTTGCATTTGGAAGAACTACTGCCAAGGATTCTACTCTGTTGTATGACTCTCCTGTTGGATTTGTTAATAAGCTAATACTTGTATGTTATAAAGATCAATATTTTGGACCGAGCACCCAAAGCTTTGAGTAATACATTACTGGTTCGAGTATGCACTACTTAGTTTTAACAGAGTCTGACATTTGCAAATTCAGCAACCACACCTGTTATTCACACCATGTGAATGATGTAGGATTTGTTACAACTAGATAGTCTCATACCATGTTGTAGTACATTGATGTCCAAGTAAACCAAGTATTGATCAATCCATACTTGATTCGAGTATACATTACTCAGTCCAACAGAGAACAACATTTGCAAACTCGGCTACCACACCTGTGTACGATGTTGGATTTGGTATGACTAGTCCTCACACAAGACTGAATTGAGTATAAACTACTCGACCAACAATGTGAAATACTATGGATCAAGTAGGCTAAGTGTTGAGCTATACATAACTGGTTTGAGTAAGCACTACTCCGTAAAACAACTCAACTCTTCAAATCAAACTTACCAATCAAATGTTTAGACTTTGTGTTTCTAGTCTCATAAAATGTCTTAATACTAAATTGAATATGGAGTACTCAGTTCGACCAGCAAAGCTTTTGGCCGTTACATCCGATTTGCTAAGTCTCACTAGAAACACTTGAGGCAACAAATTCACGAAAATCAGTTTGAGATGTGATGCCTAATCTCATGTAACACAAGACTAGTTTGTGTACGCACCACTTAGATAAACAGAGTGAACAAAATAGGCAACCGCAACCACCAAACCCTGTGTGAACCAATACCAACATAAAGCCCGGTTCATACTTCCTGCGAATGCGAAACGAATTTGACGTGAGTGTGACGTCACGACCCTCCTTTCGCAGCGATATTCGCAAGTGAGTAGAGCAGAGTTCAACTGCGGCGAATTATTCGTAGCGAATCTGTGACGTCAACATTCGCTTCGCATTCGCACTAAGTATGAACCGGGCTTTACCTTTATGACAAGTGAAAAACTAAGATGGTCCCACATGGAAATTAAAACTGTAACGTCTCCATGCACACCTCAAGTGATTATCTTTTTATAAAAATTCCTGTTCATTACAAATTGCATACGAGTGCTCAGCTCAACTTGAGTCGCCATCCTGTTCGTAACTTGAATCATTCTTAAACATTAAAAGAAAGGTCCCAGAAAAACGTAGATTTCATAAACGACTTTAAACAAGTTGACCAGCTGCTTATTTTGGAAGGTTAAAAAAATTGATAATAAAAAAAACAAATAAACAAATTCAACTTAACTTCGATTCGAAACACATCAAATTAAATTACTAACCACTGGTTCCAAACTGTTTCAATACCCAATATTTGCCGTACATGTTTTTATCGGATGTATTGAATTCAAAACGCGGTTGGTAACAGCTTCTGCTTAAGATTTATCTGCACTTAGCAACTTTGTGCCCAACAGCTCCATTACAATAACCTCAAGAGTTTTCCGAAGAAATACCTGAGTTGCAAATTTTGCATTAAAAATAATTTTAAAATCTCTTGAAATTTCCTAAATTTATTTCGAAATACATTGTTTGACGGCAAGCTTTAAAATTAGTTACAATGGAAACTCACTCAGCTAGCACAAAATCTGCCGTTAAGCAGCTCTATGAAATTGGGCCCTGGTTCACCACAAGTGTTAAGCATATTAAAGTAAAAAACAAACAGTTTTCTTTTTAAAATCTGACCCTTTTTGGGGGGAGGGGGGGTGGGGGTAGTGGCTTGTTACTCAAACAATATTTGTTCGAATCACACTCTAGACTTGCCCGTTCCAAACTCTCGAACACAAAACCAAAATGCTCAGTTCCAAATTAAGAATACATAAGAGAGTTCACCAGCAATGACCTAAAAAACCTCTACTATTTTGGTCACTCTTTGTTTAAAATACTGGAATTTAGACTTTGTTACAATTAAAAATGACACTTTGTTTTAAAAACCCAATCCTTCTCTGAATTTCCTTTTTTGAAGAAACAAGAATACAAGATGCTTGTTTGAATCAGCTAAAACTGTTTCCTCCTGCAAAATTCCCTGAATTATGATCACGCAGCTAAAGCCGGACAAATTAAATGGAATGATTTTTTTTTAATTTTTTTTAATTTAAAACAACCCTTTTATCATAGAGCAACCAATCTCGTTTTCCTCTGGTAGAAACCCTGACAGGAAGAGCAGTTTAATCTGGCTCCATATTGGATAGATGAGAATCAGCATTTATTATTGCTATTGCACCCAGGGAGCAAGACCAGTAGTCTGATCAAGGATGGACCTTTCCTTTGTGACACAACAGCCTTAGCTTTTGTCTAAACTATGAGGTATTTTAAAAATGACTAAAAATGATTGCATGCCACGATGGCGTTCCTGAAAACATTCTGGGGTCTACTGATGATATGTTGGAGCTTCTCCCCTCTTAAAATGTGTACATTCTGAGCAAAAAGAGTCACAGGAACTTCAAACATTCCATTCAATATACCATGCCCTATATGTTGCAGAGGATGTCCCCCCCCCCCCCCCCATGTTCCCATACTTTAAGACACTCTTATCCTCTTGTTCAGACGTATCCCCTTAAATCCTCTACAGAATTCTTAAGACACCTGGAGCATAATGAAGACACAATAGGAGGGGCAGGGGGTACACCATGCCACACGCCAGTCGAGATCGCCACAGCAAAATAGCGAACAATGTTTCTAAATGATTTCCTACCAATATTGAAATTGATTCCAAAACAATTCCTGCCATTTATTTTCACACTGAGTGGAAAACAAGCTGGTTGCAATTAGATTCATTTCACCAGCCGCCAATTTCACCAATTTCTTCCTGACTTAGGATTAATCTTAGGACTTAGTGCGTGTTCAGTTCCGTTAACCCGAATTAGGGTTAATCCTAGCGTTTCATGAAATCGGCTGCAGGGCATTAGATTAAAAAAAAGACAAAAAAAAATATAAAAAAATCCTGAAAATTTGAGGAAAGTCTACACTTGATTCAGAGGTAAAGCAAACGGAATTGTCGGTTGTTTAATTTTTAAAGAGGTTTGCAGACTCTCTACATAATTTTAATAAAGATATCTGAAGGTCTGGTCATAATAAGGCCAAAGTCTTTCATCTCCGGTCTGACAACATTTCCTCTTTCAAGAAATTCTGCACGAGCAGAGAGATCAATGACAAAAATCCTGAAATCATTACAAAACAACAACAAATAAATCTCATTCCGGTTACTTACCATGATTGGAAGGAATACGTTTTCGAAGTCAAACCCTAACAACAAACAAACCATTTTGAGATGCATCATTGCCTAACGCAGCTAATACCTTCAACAATTTGAGTTGGACTATTCCTCATCTGAATTTGGACTCGGATTATGCGGTGATAACTCACCTCTAAAAAATAACTAAAACTTCCACCTAAAAATCCCAACAACTAGAAGTGTCCGACTACTGGGCGTCAAAGATAAGAATCTATGTAATTATTTACAACAGCATAAACTTTACACAACGTTAAAAAGCCTATAATAGTTTTTTCCTCTAAAATCTAGAAACGTGGTTAAGAACTCACAGAAAAAATGTGCCCCACACGAGGGTCACTCCATACAAGAATAACACGGTCTCTGTTTATCTGAAATCTTTACATCACTCGGTTATTACTCTATTCTTCTCTCCCGTCCGATTAAAAAAAGTAAAAATTTTCTTCCTAATCAACACCGTGGTTGTTTTATTATGTTAATTTTTTTTTTAAAGGTTTTTATTTTTTGTTTTGTTTTCTTCGTAAAATTTCATTTTGTCTAGAACACATATTTCTGTACAAGCTATCTGGTGGGGGAAGCCAGGTCTGATTAGTCTGGGGGTAGCAATTCATGAAGTCGGAACTTCTCTCGGACGTGAGGGCGGACATCCTCATTCTGAAAATAATGATAAATAAGAACAGTCAGTTGACTGGTTAATGTATAATTATGCTGTCGGACAACACATTATTTTTTATTATTTTGATTTTTTTTTGTATTTACCCTGGGGAAACCTCTCAGTGAAAAACTGTTTTTCAGAGGTGCCCAGCACCTACACACACATTTAAATTTTAAAATTGTATTAATATAAAAAATATATTGAGATTCTCACATGGGAGGCTTGTGAGACAAGAAAGCACTTAAAAACATCTTTTTCCTTAGTTTCTGTTTATTGAATTTTTGTCTATTTGTTGTATTATTTGCACTGCTATTGTATGTCTAAAGTGCTGTGGTCTAAATGAAATGGCGCTATATAAAAGCCCATTGTATTGTAATGTACTGGTGACAGCAGACATAAAAGTCATTTTTTGTGGCTCTGAGCATGCGCGCTGGCTGAGCATGCGCGCTGGCTGAGCATGCTTTGAATGTAAAATAATTTAAAAACAGAAAGTGAACCAAATTGAGCCAGATGACGATGCAGGCACTCACCATCGATACCAAACTCTCCAGAAACGGGACGAGTTTGAGAAGTTCAACGTCATTATCGTCAGCAAACCAACTCTCTATTGGGATTCCATTCTCTAGCTGCAAAAAAAAAAACGGTTGGGAGGATAAAATATATCAGTCAACTCATGTTGGTCTAAACAGCACCATCTACAGGTGAACAATGGCCAATGTGGTTGAGGGCGCTATACAAATCAGTGGTGTGTTTTTTGCCTCAGTTGAGGTCGCAGGCCGTATCTGACTAAATGGCTTCAGCTAGTACCTTTGGCTGACTTGCTGAAGCAAACGGCCTAAGTCCCTTGATTTAGAATAAACAGTATTCTCAGAGTTATACATAGGCCTACTCGAGTAATTTACAGAAAAAGTTTAACGCTAAGTTCTGACTTAACCTAAATCAAATAAGGCACATTATATAAGCACAATAAAAACCCAGGTACAATAATTGTATATACTCAATCAAATTCTTGACTCGTACAATACCAATATTCAATCCAACATCCAACAAGTACACACCCAAAACACAAGATTATTAAGTGTAACATGAAGCAGCAGGTACTGATGAAAGTTGATATGAACAACAAAAACAATGAAAACAGTTATATCAAAATGTCTGCAAAATATAATCAGATTTTTCAATCGGAGATGTCAACAAACCACAATAAAACCAAACAAATTTCAAAGACGGAAATCAAAAGGAGGTTGAGTTATCCAACAAAACACGAGGGCCAAGGATAGGGTATTTATGGGGCGCTTGAGGGCGCTGTTGTGCTGTAGTAACAAAAGTTCCAGTGAAAGCCTATGGCTCGCGGAAATATGCGATTGTAGGTTTAACAGGTACATGTAAAGGAGTCCCTGAAGTACATGTAGACCATGTTTTCAACAACTGGGATACCTGGAATAATGCAATGAAAACAGCACAATTTGAATGAAGTATTTGTTGTAGAGTGAGCCATCTTGGGCAATGAAAACAGCACAATTTGAATGAAGTATTTGTTGTAGAGTGAGCCATCTTGGGCAATGAAAACAGCACAATTTGAATGAAGTATTTGTTGTAGAGTGAGCCATCTTGGGCAATGAAAACAGCACAATTTGAATGAAGTATTTGGTGTAGAGTGAGCCATCTTGGATTACCTGATATCCGAATGCCTGCGGTGAGTTATCAATAATCACCGTCTTCGTCAAGTCTCTTCCTAAGATGTTCAGATCTTTGATGTAGTTCCCCTGGACACAGATGCAGTGCTCTCTGAACAGCCGATGCCTACAAGAAAAGATGTGTTTTTGATCGACAGAACTCTCAAGACGTTCTCAGTTTGACCTCAAATTTGCCTGCACTGCTACAACTTTACGTGACCAAACATGTAAATATGAAATCACAAACCTGTGAAAGTTTTAAGCTCATCGGAGTTGGTCATCGGAGTCATAAGAATACAGTGAAAACCCTGTAATAGGTTTCATTATAACACACCTCTTGCTTTTTCTGTATTCTGGTTGGTTGAAACACGGTCACGTGGGATGAACTAATATAGGCTAGTGATCGCGCGCGTGTATTTTGCGGTAATAGTACCAGAGCAGGCACTAGTGTTTGCAAATAGTGCCCGCGGTAACAGCACCCTCTCTTGACTTGAACCGTGAACAAACTACAAAATTCCTTTTCTGTTCTTATCTGACATTTTAAGACCGAGCTGTGTTATAAAACACATATTATTGACTGGCATAATTTGGTAACTAGTGTACGTCTATTCCCCCTCGGGCCTGTGAGTGACCAGAAGAGTGGCCTATTTCCCTCGGCCTTCCGCCTCGGAAAATAGGGTGCTCTTCTGGTCACTCAAAGTCCCTCGTGGGAATAGACGTATACTAGTTACCTCGTTGCCAGTCAATATGTGTATACTATTTTCAAATATGAGGTTTTTGACTCACATTTTTAAAAACTCATTGTCATTTCTCAAAAACTTTATATATTTTTAGTAATACGGGAATATTTTAGGAGAAATTATTTACCATGACTATCTTTTAACCATGAATAGGCGAACATTTTCAATCTCGCCAATGTTGTGCACACACTTTTATTTGTTTTGGGTCACAAATCTAAACCATTTGAAATCAAGAACCACATATCCAATGACAACCTCACTGTAACAAGTCTTCAAGGCAACCGCCTGAAACATATTGTACAATGTTTTGCTTCAAAGGTTGACCTGAATTGCCGGGCTGTGGGACCGGGCCTTTAGTCCCCCTCTCAGAACCTCCCAAATGTTTCAATTCAAGAAATTTACAGGCCCTGTGCTTCATCAGCTATTTCTTTCTCCCCTTGGTGACCGCTTTACATCTTCCAAGAAAATTTGAAGGCTCAACAAGACTGTTGGGAACAATCCTGAAATCAGGGACAAGCCCTGGGAACTCAAGCGTCGGCAAAGATTGAAACAAGACAAGGAATGTGAACCCACCTGACCAGTTTCTTCTTGGGATCGAGGAGATTCAAGAGTTTATCTGCGTACACTTTCTTGGAGGCCGTAAAGAGAATGATCTCATACAGCTTAGACATCCTCTCCAAAAACTCATGAAAGAAAGGTCTTGTCCGAACGTACACCTAAACAGAAACAGTTCATAAATAAATGGTGTGTACACTTGGGAGAAATGTTTTTCAGTTTAGTTTTGCAATGTTTTTATATTCCGAGGATGCTTTTTTTAAATTGCTGCAAGGGTAGACCTGGAATGGCGCAGCTATTTAATAACAACATGATCTTACACAAACATGCCTCAACAATGTATTTTTTTATTTTTTTATATTATTTTATTTTACATGGTGAACCAACATTGCACGCCATTTTGAAGAGTCAGATGTTTAATCCACAAATCGGCCGACCATGCGAAATCAAGGCACACTTGTCTGGATCATTCTTTTCTACTTTTAAAACACCTTTTGAACCATGCATTTTATAATGAATGGTTTCATTGACCAACTCGCCCGATCCAAGGCAGTGTATCCCTTTAAGGTTATAGTCTGGTGGCACCTATCTGCTACGGACTTTTGTGGCCAAACACTTGCTAAACTCGTTCTATTTCATTCACACTGGTAACCCGTACTCACCTGGTAAGTGACATCTTGAAAGACAACTGGAAATGACATGGTGCAGTTCTCCATCTCAGCCAGACTGCAGTGAACAAGTGTCTCATCCTAAAACACACAATACAGATTGTCAGATGGTCAAGATGAAAATTAAGTTGAAAACGAGAGAGAGAGTTAAAGAGATGAACAAAAACAACACTTCTTCGAATCGTATGAGTTGTAAGTTTTCAGTTAAGTTTGAAGATAAAGTTACATCTGGAAATCAGTGTTGTACAATAGACCAATGTTAGTGGTGGTCTCTAAATACAATTTAATCCACCAAGGAGGCCTGGTTCTTGATAATTTTACTGAGACGAAGTCGAGGTAAATTATCAAGAACCAGGCCTCGGCGGGTTTCAACCATTAGTTGAAAACCGATTCTACACACTTTGATTCCCATTCATAAATACCTTTTCGGTCCAAAAACATCAACACTTTTTTGTCAACAAGTAAAATAAATGCAAAAATTTTAATTGTTCAATGATTTCTGTCAACACAACCTCCCCCCAGCTATGAAATGGAAGGCCCTCGGGTAAACAACTCCTTATAAGGGAATGCTGTGCGCGTCGCGTCGTATCGCGTGATGTGGCAAAACTTTTTCAGCTGTTGCTCTCGACCAATAGGAATGAAGAAACTGTCTTATAATCACAGGTGCAAGCTTGTGTGTCACGCACATGTTTCAACACTTTTTACTGGTCATAAACAAAGGTTTATAACACACCCACCTGACACGCTCTCCACCAATAGGAATAGCGAAACCGAGGTATTTATGAATGTTACTTTGTACTTCAATTGTTTATATCTGTAGCTACAATTCTACAGCAACAGGCACGGAACAATATTCTGGCGATTCTGCTAAGTGGACTTACCAGATCCAGAACCAGTGAGTATTCAGGTGCTCTCCTTGTTTTCAGAGGGAGGGCTGGCTGACGATTCATCACCTCCTCAGAGACTGGAGGCAGCTGCTTGATAAAGTAATACCTTTGGAAATAAATTAAAGTACACATTAAGTAAAATTAAAATTTAAAATAATAATAAAACGTTCTGAAGTGCATTTCACAATAACCGTCTCAACCAACCAGCCAGCCGACCAGCCAACCAGCCAACCAACCAACCAACCAACCAACCAACCAACCAGCCAGCCAACCAGCCAACCAACCAACCAACCAACCAGCCAGCCGACCAGCCGACCAGCCAGCCAACCAACCAACCAACCAACCAACCAACCAACCAACCAACCAGCCAGCCAACCAACCAGCCAACCAACCAACCAACCAACCAACAAACCCACCAACCAACCAACCAACCAATCAACCATCCAACCAACCATCCAACCGACTCCACACTCAGCAGAAAAGGGAAACAAATATATAAACAGTTTGATATAATATGTAGAGGCAAACCGCTGCCCTTAGTGCCAAACAGCAACGGTTACAAAGAGAAAACAATACAAACTGTTTCATACTTTGTCAAAATGGATTGACAAAAATATGAAATAGTTTGTATTGTTCTCTCTTCGCTAAATTTTCTTGTGAGAAATTCATTGGAATTGAGACTCAAGGCACCAAACTTTTGCATCGTCCTTTTTCAGTCACTTTTTTCAGTCATAATTTTGTTTTGTTTTAATATTGAAACTGATTGAACTGATTCAAAACAAACTACAGTATTCCAGGTCAAGCCCCCGCCCCCCTGACTAAATCTCAGGGATATTTCAAGAATAGCATCTCAACCCCAACACAATTATTCAACAAGATTGGACAGACTGAGATGATAAGGCACCCTGTTGAGTAACTTCCGTTTTCATGTGATGAATAACAACACTGGTTTTACGAAAACGCTGCTGAAACCGTCAACCCCCAGAAACCAAGTACCGCAAAAAGTAGGTCATATTTTCAATCCTGATGCAAAACAGGAAATAGACTGTGCATGTTTCCCTCGTCCTTCCATCAGAGGTTGGCCCTTATAAATATTCAAGAGATGACAAATTGCTCCTTCCCATCCATTCAGAGGTTGTTCCCCATTGTGGTTGGACGGGATGCCAAACAGCATTTTGCATGTTTACTCTTACCATATCCAATCAGAAGCATTCCGTGTGAATATGCATCATATGACAAACCACAATTCATCTACCCTATCCAATCAGAAGCATTCCTCAGGATAATATGACAAACACCTTTTTGCATAATTCCTTTATCCTGTCCCATCAGAGCTTGAGCCTCGTGAATATTTTATGTTGACAATCAGCACTGTGTGTTCGCTGAGCAGGAGTCTATTTTTCTGTTAGGATACTAGAGGGAAATGCTCATATCCGAGACAGCAATGTGTCATAATTCTTTATACAGACCCAAAGTCAAGACTGAGCGGGCAGACCTCAACATGTTGTTTATTTTGTAAACGGAAGCACAAGGGAAGATCGATGGCAATAAACAGGGTTCGTGACCTTTAGAGTAGTAGTTAATTCTAATTCGATGGGGGTACCTGGGAGGAAAAAGGTCATGCAATGTCATAAATCCAGTACACTCAGATACGCAAGAAGGAAAAATAAATAAAGAAATTGTCTGCACTAGGTTCTCGTTCTCATTCTCAAGAGAGAAAACTTGCACTTTCAGCAAAAACAATTTTGGGTTGAATAAAGACAAATCGCCTAGAGCGGGATTCCAACCCATTACCTCGGATAAAAGTGCTTGCGCCCTACTAACTGAGCTATCTACATAGAACCCCTTATGTTGGCAGTCTCCCTAAATATATTTTGTCAATATCTTTGTTCGGTGGTGAATAACCAACAAAATAATTATTTGCCTGTGTACAATTCTGCCTTCTGGACAACACTTTCTGAAACTGCTGAAACTTTTCTGCAGGCATGCAACTGCCCGTTGAAAAAGAATGGAGGAAAATCCTCAAAGGCACAATGCAGGTGCGGAGCAGATGAAACGCCACGGGACATGAGACCCACAATGGTACCCTAGAAAATGTTGAGGTTTATTATGCGTTAAGGTGCATTGTTAGCATGTACTAGGCTTATTTTACATTATTGTAGTTGGACATGTTGTTGCCAGGCATATTATTAGGCTTTAAAAAATAAATTACGAAAAAAAAAAAAAAAAAAAAAAACAATTTTAGCACATTTTCTTTTATTTTTTTACACGCGGAATTCCGCAGAAACGCGAAAGAGTTGCATGCCTGTTTCTGGAGTACCTTTCACCCCAAAAACTTTGATACTTTCTGTTCCGGACAACACTTTCTGAAACTGCTGAAACTTTTCTGGAGTACTTTTCCCCCCCAAAAACGTTGATACTTGAATAGAAACTCTAAGTGTGTGAACACACCCTTGGTGAGCAAGCTAATAATAACACTCACGGATCAAACGTCTCCCATTCTTCAAGTGAGTAGTCCGAGTCCAGAGAGTCATCTTCTTCCACGTAGGTGTTGCAGGCCGATAAGGAGCATTGCGTCACCTCATTGTGATTGGAATCTGAAGAAAAAGAAAATAAAAATAAATAAATAAATAAACTAGACATGATTGCATTTGTGCACAAATGCAGAGGCTGTTTCGTTAAGAAAATTTTAAATTTTGTTCCACTTAATTTGAAATTTATTCATGTTTTTTACAGCAGTTATGACTAATCCAGGCTATTTAAAAAAATAATTTGAATTATACCATGTTCGGATAGCAATTTATGTGTTAAAGGTGCAAAAAAAGAAAAAATCATAAAAAATCGTGTGATGATGTTATCATGACGTCATTTCACAATTCACGAAAGCTTGCCAATATCTAACAACCTACCAAGTTTCAACATGATCGCATAATCACTTAGGGAGTTATATTAGTTCAAAAAGTGCACCTTTAAGGCCGCGTCACGTGACCCCCGATGACGTCATTGATCTGAAACTTCACACATATGATGGCTGCCTGACAGTTAACGTGTGTGTAAAATTTGAAGTGATTACAAAAAACTTCACCACACACATCTTCAAAAAGTCCATTTTGACGAGTTTTCAACCTGCCGCTAGAGGGCGCTGTTGCAATTTGTGACGTCATCAATATTTTTTTTGAACTGCCCACCCTTGCTAGACACTTACGTCCTTGGAAAGCAACTTCATAACTTTTACCACTTTTGAGTTACAGGGCACTTCCGTTTTTTGCCCGTTTCAACCGGAAGTAGAGGTCATGTGAGGTCACGCACACGAAACAAAATGAAGACCTAATTTATCCCTACCACATCCCGCAAACAGAAACCTACGGTCTCGTTTGGCTGATTTGATATAGATTTTCAAACATTTAACATAAAACACCTTTAAGATGACGTCACGTGACCGCTGATGACGTCATCATGACATCCTTGCTTTAGGATCATTATTGCACCATAACCTTCAATCCCTGAAAGTTTCATTGCAATTGCTCTTTGGGAACTATGCACAAAATTGCGAGTACTGAATCAGACAAATAAAAAAATAAAAAAAACTAGACACGATTGCATTTGTGCACAAATGCAGAGGCTGTTTCGTTAAGAAAATTTTAAATTTTGTTCCACTTAATTTGAAATTTATTCATTTTTTTTACAGCAGTTATGACTAATCCAGGCTATTTAAAAAAAATAATTTGAATTATACCATGTTCGGATAGCAATTTATGTGTTAAAGGTGCAAAAATAGAAAAAATCATAAAAAATCGTGTGATGACGTCATCATGACGTCATTTCACAATTCACGAAAGCTTGCCAATATCTAACAACTTACCAAGTTTCATTATGATCGCATAGTTACTTAGGGAATTATATTAGTTCAAAAAGTGCACCTTTAAGGCCGCGTCTCGTGACCCCCGATGACGTCATTGATCTGAAACTTCACACATATGATCGCTGCCTGACAGTTAACGTGTGTGTAAAATTTGAAGTGATTACAAAAAACTTCACCACACACATCTTCAAAAAGTCCTTTTTGACGAGTTTTCAACCTGCCGCTAGAGGGCGCTGTTGCAATTTGTGACGTCATCAATAATTTTTTTGAACTGCCCACCCTTGCTAGACACTTACGTCCTTGGAAAGCAACTTCATAACTTTTACCACTTTTGAGTTACAGGGCACTTCCGTTTTTTGCCCGTTTCAACCGGAAGTAGAGGTCATATGAGGTCACGCACACGAAACAAAATGAAGACCTAATTTATCCCTACTACATCCCGCAAACAGAAACCTACGGTCTTGTTTGGCTGATTTGATATAGATTTTCAAACATTTAACATAAAACACCTTTAAGATGACGTCACGTGACCAGTGATGACGTCACCATGACATCCTTGCTTTAGGATCATTATTGCTCCATAATCTTCAATCCCTGAAAGTTTCATTGCAATTGCTCTTTGGGAACTATGCAAAAAATTGCGAGTACTGAATCAGACAAATAAAAAAAACAATAATAAAAAAAACTTTAACAAAAACAAGAGCTGTTTCGCTGCGCTTCGCTACGAAACAGCTAATAAAAATAAATAAAAGGAAAAGAAAATGGGATGTCGTAGGGTTGTGGACTTCATAGACTGTGGGTTAGAATGCTGGCCTGGTCAGTTGCGACACTTGTGTCCTTGAGCATGGCACTTTATCAAAATTGCTCCTTCCACTCAGGGAGTATAAAATGGGTGCTAGCGAGAGCTGGGCGCAGCTAGGCAGTAACATGGAATACACCCGTATCATGTCCAGGAAATTAGACATACATGTAGATAAAAACACCAGCCTGATTGGCTTGGGATAGACTTCACTTAAAAAAGACAGTAAACAAACCTCCCAAACACTATGCCCGCCATTACATCAGGGTTTACATGTACAACTCTACATGTATTTTAGGCTGTAAACTGCTCGCCTCTTTTTCTAATTGTACATTAAAGCTCTTGAAACAATGGCTGCAGTCAAAGCATAATGCTAACTTCCAAAGCATTAATTTGGTCACAAAGTTTACAAAGTCAGTCTCATGGTGTGCTTTAACCAATGCAGTTGCGTCATCAATAGGGTTGATTTAATTTGGACTTGTCCAAAAAAAGTCAGAAAATTGGGCACTTCTTAAGATTAAGACAAATTCTTTGATTTAATGTATTTCAGCATGTTTGACGGATTAACAAGACTCTCCTGAAAAACTTTGCTTCTGTGATTTTCAATTACTTTTCTTCTCAAAAACTTGACGACTAATGAAGCTGAAACTTATGACAAACATCTTCATTGGCAGTGAGTAAGGATTCATGTTATGGCCAAAATCGTGATCTACAGAAGGCACCAAACCCTTTAAAGACACTGGACACTATTGGCAATTGTCAAAGACTAGCCTTCACAGTTGGTGTATCTCAACATATGCATAAAATAACAAACCTTTGAGCTCAATCGGTCATTGAACTTGCGAGATAATAATGAAAGAAAAAAACACCCTTGTCACACACAGTTTTGTGCGTTTAGATGGTTGATTTTGAGACCTCAAGTTCTAAACCTGAGGTCTCGAAATCAAATTCGTGGACTTCTTTCTCGAAAACTATGTCACTTCAGAGGGAGCCCTTTCTCACAATGTTAAACACAATCAACCTCTCCCCATTACTCGTCCCCGAGAAAGGTTTTATGCTAATAAATATTTTGAGTAATTACCAATAGTGTCCACTGCCTTTGAAACTCTTTCTTTGCTTTGATTTGCCTTCAAACTTAACTATCATTAGAATTGATCCTAACCTAATCAGTCTCATGACGATGACTAGAGCAAGCTAGTCGAAACGTTGAGACCAATTCAGAACTGACTCCGCGGCAGTACAGTTAATTACGATCTTATAAGCTAAAGTAGTAGTCCAGTCTATTTTCTATACCATCCGCCCTGGTAATAGTTAAAAGCAGGACAGTTCTTTTCAGAACTGAGAAGTCTCCCGAACCTCTGTTTATCTACTCCGCGGCAGTAGAATAAAGCAAGACAGTTCCCTAAGAACAACTCTACCTGTCAAGTAGATACCCACATGGTGTTACCGCAAACCAAATATACATTGATCCTAACCTGTAATCATCTTATCATGCTCATCTTCAACTTCAATGTCCTCCCCTTCTTCCTCCTCCTCCTCCTCGTCTTCTTCTTTCTCTTCTTCAGCATGTGTGCTGCCCTCTGCTGTTGAGGCTAAGCCAGGTGGTAACTCGGCACTCGTTGTGGTGACATCGTTCTCTGGGACGTTAGGAACGGCTGCCTCTTGACAGATGGAGTCAGCGGGCACAGAGTCCATGTCTAGCCTCTCTGCCACTTTGGGTAGGTTTTCCTTGTTTTCAGCAGTCAAGCCTGGTTTTAAGAGGGGTGGTTAGAGTAGGGGATAGGGTTGGGGGACGACAAGAGAGCACAAAAAGGTCAAATTTAAAAGCAGTGCTTGCAAGCAAGGGGTTCAGGTCAAGTTCACACATAACAGAAATTAAATCATTTAAAATTGCTCAGTAGGGCTTTTAAAACAAAAGATAAACATAAGTAAAAATATTCCAAGGGCCTTATTTCAATTCATTGTTCTTCGACTAATTTTCCAAAATGTTCTCTTAGAATGTTCTCCCAGTTTTTACAAAGCCTGAGGAGAACCTTGTATATTCATTACTCATCATTATCAGCAACAAATCTGACAGAGAATAACTTTCCCTACATGTAATGTTGGCACAAAACTGATAACATACAGTCATCAAAGAAAATAATGGCTAACAAATTAATAACAGACAGAGTACATTCAAACATCCATCGGAGAAATTGTTCCGAGCAGGGAAAAACATCTGCCATGCGCCAGTTTAGGAAAACTCTTCTGACAACAAGTGGTTGTCATTTAGCCTTCGAGAAAGACTCTGCTAGGGTCGAAACGTCAGGCCATTAACTATTTTTTTGCATTTATACCATCGGTCCATTTGGTTGGTAAGTTGTTTGCAACAGCTAATTTTCCTTTCTCAAGAATTGTTTAAGAAATACAACTGGACTCACCATTGCAGAGGAACTGGTAGACAGGACTGAAAATAGTTCCAAGGAGTGTGGTCCGAGGCGGACTATCAAAATCCGCTGAAGTTACAGACTTAGCTGCCATCGCATTCTTCGGTACTACAAAGAATACAGGAGAGATAACATTAGAGCTTTTAAAATTATGTCATATGGTCCTAGAGGTCAATGAACTTCAACACAAGGCCCAATCTGTTGAAGCAGAAAAGTACTGCTTAGCAACTCGTTGCACGGCAGAAATTGGTAGGATAACAGTCATTATAACACACCTCTTGCTTGTTCTGTATTCTGGTTGGCTGAAACACGGTCACGTGGGATGAACTAATATAGTCTAGTGTTCGCGCGCGCGTGTTAGCGGGAACTAGTACCCGAGCGGGCACTAGTCTTTGAAAATAGTGCCCGGTTACAGCGCCCTCTCTTGACTTGAACCGTGAAATGCAACTACAAAACTTCCTGTCTTTTCCAAATTTCTGTTCTTATTTGACATTTAAGACCCAGCTAAAACACATATTGACTGGCATAATTCGGTAACTAGTGTACGTCTATTCCCCCTTGGGCCTGTAAGTGACCAAAAGAGGGGCCTATCCGAAATTCTGGTCACTCAAAGTCCCTCGGGGGAATAGACGTACACCAGTTACCTCATTGCAAATCAATATGTGTATACTAATAGTAATAAGCATAATTTTGTTGTGCTGAGCAACTTTTTGGACTTTTTTGTACTTTTTAAATTACAAGGAAATTGGGCCCTGATGTTTCTGATCAGCAGAGAGTGGGTACGAAACCCAGTCGTGACAACTGTTAAGCAAGACACTTAACCATGATGCTCAGTCCTTCGGATGGGACGTAAAGCCGTAGGTCCAGTGTGTTGTGTAATGCACGTAGAGAGCAGGGGTTCGCCCCGGTGTTCCTGGTGTAATTGGCAGCATATTGGCCACAGCACCTTGTAAACCATTATATGGTGCCATGAAAAAGAAGTACGTCTCAAAATTTTAAACAAAGTCCCACATACATGTCATGTACCTTGCAGGAAAATACTGAAAGTTTAAGCATCTTAAAGCCATTGGACCCTTTCGGTTCAGAAAAAAAAATAAAAGTTCACAGATTTACAAATAACTTACAGGGTTTACAGAAGGCAATGGTGAAAGACTTCTCTTGAAATATTATTCCATGAAATACTTTACTTTTTGAGAAAACAGCAAAACAATATAAATTCTCGTTAACGAGAATTACGGATTTATTTTAAACACATGCCATGACACGGCGAAACGCGCCGGAAACAAGGGTGGGTTTTTCCGTTGTTTTCTCCCGACTCCGATGACCGATTGAGCCTAAATTTTCACAGGTTTGTTATTTAATATAGAATTTGTGGTACACAAAGTGTGGGCCTTGGACAACACTGTTTACCGAAAGGGTCCAATGGCTTAAAGCGCCACTGAGTGAGTTCGATCCTCAACAATTTATGTAGGGATATGTTCTCAACCAACGATGGGAACGATCAAGGTGATGTACACCAGATAACGAAACTCGTGTTCCCCTCCGCGCTGTGCAGCCATGGAACATTCGCCTTTGTATCACAATATTATTATTATTACTCACTTGTATTGTTGTTACATTCATCGACCACCATAGTGGGCTCTGTCTTGGTCCTCTTGGGTTTGGACATGGGCGTTGAGGAGATAAAGGTGTTATCTTCAGTTGCATCTCGCTTCCTCTTACATGCGATGTCTGACTTCTGGAGAAGAAAAACAGTTTTGAAAACTTCTATTAACCTTCTACCAGGTTCATACTCCAAAACGCCTCGGGATCTCCCGTATGCACACAACACCAAGATACCCCACCATGCCACACTTTCTCACCATTTTCTCAGTGCCACAAATTGCCACAGCAGAAATTGACTGAGAAGCAAAACCTTACGACCTAACTTCCATTACAATGGGAGACCTTTTGAGACGCTGGCGGCAGCAGACATAAACTATATTTTTTGTGGCTCTGCGCGTGCCGCACATGCTCAGTTGTCCGTCTTGTCCGTCCGTGTAGGGCTGGGCATGTAACTACTGGCAAGAACTGTGAAAAGGGACAGTCCATTAAAGGATTTGGGTACTTTTTTTTTAAATGTCCATAGATTTACACTAAACTTACAGGGTTTGAAGATAATGATAGCGGAAAGCTCCCCTTCAAATATTACTTACTGAGGTGCTGTAGTTTTTGAGAAATGAGTAAAACAATGTTATGTAAATACGTTTGTAAATGATAAAAATAATTTTCGTCTCATAAAATTATTTTCATTACATTGTTTTACTCATTTCCCAAAAACTACAGCACCTTAGCACGTAATATTTTCAGGGAAGCTTTCTACTATCATTATCTTCAAACTGTGTAAGTTTAGTGTAAATCTGTGGACATTGTGTTTTTAGTCCTACAAAAGTTACATAGACCCTTTAGGCACAGCTTGTGGCTTTTCCAGTTTACTACTCTCATTGAAGTACCTTGGGCTATGACCCTACTCTATGCGCCTCAAAATGCCACTGTTGTCGCACAGTGAGGTTTGGGTTGATTGTCTCAAGAAACACACCGGTAGTAGAAGGATTCTAATAACAACATCACAGATCTTACAAAGTTTACAAAACCAAAAGGTGTCGACAGTGGTTATCAAATAGAATAAGTGCCTCTTCTTAAACCTCTTTCTGTTAAATATGAGCTCCTATAAATAAAACAGTCAATATATCAAGAACAAGAAATGGCCGCCAGCTTTTGAACTGCCTGCAATCAGTGTTCTTAATCTTTTTGTTCAACCTTGAGAGGTAATCAAGACAACACAATTAAACGAGAGCAAATAATAGCAAAGTGAAAAAATAAATAAAAGAAAAGTGGATAGCAAATAGTGATAGTGCAAATGATAGTGCACAGGAAATGATAGTCACTCCAACGTCTGCAGCCGATTTCACGAAACGCTAGGATTGATCCTACCTCAAGTTAGGATTAATCTTAAAGGTCTATATGCTACAGTCCTAGGTCCTAAGATTGATATTAAGTTAAGAAGAGTTTGGTGAAATCAACGGCTGCCGCCTTAAATTATACAACAGTTATAAGAAATAAGGTAGAACAAAATCACAGATTTTACATCACCCCTCAGAGATACAAAAACAACATGAGCAGCTAAGGTACAGTTACAGCCAGTTACAAAAAAATATATAAGTGAAGATGAATTTAAAGGATTCGGTACTTTTTGGTGATATTATACCAAAACCATAGCATAACCGGTTGATACGTTTTTACATGTTAAAACGGAGACAACAGTTAGGTGTTTTACTCATTTCTCAAAAACTGCAGCACCTTGGTAAAAAGTAAAATTTCTAGGGAAGCTTTCTACCATCATTATCTTCATACGTTTAATGTAAATCTGTGGACATTGCGTTTGTGTTAGGAAAAGGTACATAGACCCTTTAAATGAAACACTTCATAAAAATGTTCACATTACTCCCTGAAGATCCTTCACGATCTCCTGACAAATACACTTGTTGAGGGTTACAGTGCAGGAGTGTAACCGTGCTTTCAACCTAACCTGCCGTCAGATTGATATTCTATATAAATCTGACCGGATTAAATGGCAAGAAACTCTTCCCTCCGTATCCAAGGATACTTGTTAACGACGTAGTGTCAAACGTCAGTCACTGCCCAGCTATATTCCCAACTCATGCATGTTAATTGCTGGATCAGCAAGGTGTGACGCCATGCTATTGAGCTTCAACAAAATCCTTAAGAAAACAAAATAAATGGTGTCAAGCTTTCTGCCTACCGCACCAGAACAAATAAAGAATGTCGGCGATTAAAATCTCTGTCGAAAGTGGCCATTCACATTGCTGTGATAAAGGCATTGGTGGACACTATTGGTAATTATCAAAGACCAGTCTTCTCACTTGGTGTATCTCAACATTATGCATAAAATAACAAACCTGTAAAAATTTGAGCTCAATTGGTCGTCCAAGTTGCGAGATAATAATGAAAGAAAAAACAACCTTGTCACACGAAGTTGTGTGCTTTTAGAAGGTTGATTTCGAGACCTCCAATTCTAAATCTGAGGTCTCATAATCAAATTCATGGAAATTTCTTTCTTTCTCGAAAACTACATACGTGTATGTCACTTCAGAGGGAGCCATTCTCACAATGTTTTTTTTTTTTTGAGAATTACTCGTCACCAAGTAATGTTTTATGCTAATAAATATTTTGAATAATTACCAATAGTGTTCACTGCCTTTAATCAGGGTCTGATAGATCTTTGGCTTGGAGTTTCTGCCACTCAGTCAGATTTCTAGTTTTTCATATAATGGAATTCTTGAAAGCTTGAAATGATTTTAATTAAATTGCCTGCTCCTAAACAGGGGTGAAAAGAGAACTAATTTTCACCCACCCCTACCTCTCCGGAATGTGTTGAAATCCCTAAGCTCAAAGCGGAAGTGCTTAATTTTCACAGTTCCCCCTGTAGATAGGACACTATAATCCCATATTTTGTGGCTGGTCCCTAACTCTGACCCCAGTGCTCCCATCCTGTCTCATGGAAGGTACTTATTAACTGCCTAAAGACCTTAAACAGGCTAATTAAGACATCAGCACAGATTGGAATTTTATCAACCACTGACCATAAACATTATTAGTGTTAAAAATCAAAGGTGCTAAGATGTTGCCCTAATTTGCATACTGAAATATAAATGGACCTGGACCCAAATTTGTTAAAACTGAATTTGCTAAAACTGTCACGTCTTTTACTACAGATATTAAGTGTCTACAGTTGTTTTTTAGTTTTTGCTGTAGTATCTGTTGATATACTTGTGTGATCAAGGGTCCCCTTTTGGTGGCCCTGCGTTCCTTTTCGGGAGTTTCCATTTTACAGTGCACCACAATGTGTTTTGATATTTGTGCAATGAAGGTAATAAACTAAAACTAAACTAAACAGTACATGTACATGTACATATGGCTTTTGTATTTCACCTTTTTCCTACTTGAACAAAACAAGAATAAATGGATACAAGAAAGCCAGACGGGGCCCAAACAGCTTAGATACATTATCTTCAAAATTCTCAAGAAAAGTCATTTGCCTGCATGGGGGTACATGTACGTGTGTTCTGAAAAATAATGTGATAACAGTTTGTAAATATATTGCTCAATAATATTCAATAAAGTTTTTTAAGAGCTTCTTTAGAATGTTTTCTGCATGAAGTGCTTTTACCTTAACGTTTAAAATTAATAAATTTTGATGTGGAAAACTAATATAATAATAATTTGGGGGCTAATCATCCTTACTCGCAGCTAAGAGCGAAGAAAGCGGCTACAACGTGTTCGAGAAGCAGGCATGCAAGGGCGCGTCTGGCTGCCAGCCACATCAACCCATTATGACCACGGAGCACTGCCAAGATTGAAAGTGTTTGATTTTTCCCGAAGGAGGAAAACCCGGTAGTCTGGAAACCCTTGTGGCAAAGCAGAGAACCAACGCACAACTCAACTCACATGGCCCCGGCCGGGAATCGAACCGGGGTCACCTTGGTGAGAGGCGAACGCTTTACGCACAAGCCAACCATGCCACCTACATGTAATACGTACCAACAACAAGAGCGCATTTTCTATTTAAAAAATTGAAGTCACAAGAAACATATTTGGCTCTATCTAGGGCCATCAAAGGTTTTAACTTTTAACAATGTGACCAGTAGAATAACAAGCAACTGCAGCCATTACAAAATAAATAATGCTCGCTATTTTACAAAAATCAAACATGCGATGGCTCTATATAGCCAGATGACTCGACTCTGACTATATGAGCAAAATTCCACCCTTGTTTCATTGAACTTAGGCACAATTCCCTATATACCACCCTTGTTTCATTGAACTTAGGCACAATTCCCTATATATATTTTCCTATCT